>NC_142608.1:37855723-37969904 GCF_041222555.1 Hakea prostrata
GTTCTTTGTAGTGAGTCCTCTTTTTTTTTCTTTTTCTTTTTTCTTTTTTTTTCCTTTATTTTTGTTCATTTAGATATTTGGGGTCCTTACAAAGTTAGTAATAGGCATGGGTATCGGTATGTTGTTGTTTTAGTGGATGATTTTTAAATGGTTATATCTTCTAAAATATCAAACAAAGTTCTATACCTAAAAGAAAAAATTATTAATGAAGTAACGACTCAGTTTTCTCTTCTTATTAAAATTTTTAGATCAGACAATGCTTTAGAATATGTACAAACTAATATCTCTAATTTGTGTGACTCCCTCGGAATGATTCGTCAAACCAGTTGTTCATTCACTCCCCAATAGAATGGAGTGGCTCAGTGGCTGAACGCAAGAATTACCACCTCTTAGATGTCGCACATACTCTTTTAGTTCAAATGAATGTCCCTAAGAGTTACTGGTGTGATGTAATTTTAATTGTTGGTCACATCATTAACCAAATGCCTATGAATTTACTTTCTTCTCTTTTTTTTTTTTTTTTTTTTTTCCAAATAAAGAACCATTTTTAGTTCCACCCAAAAATTTTGGTTGTGGAGCTTTGTTTACATACCTCATATTGTAGATAGACTTTCTCCCAAGTTTTTGTCAGTACGGATGTGACATTTTTTTAGGATACCCCCTTATTATACTAATCCATCTTTGCTAGACAAAAATCAAGTTTTGAATGATGCTCCTCCCATTCCCTCTTTAGTTCCTTCAAACGACAGTGTCTTTATAAGTTTATTAGTGGAGACATAAGTTAGCGGAGCGTATTGTGGATCATATAGATCATCCTATTGATACTGGCATCTCTCCTTTAAAGAAGGTTGAAGCTGGTCCTACAGAAATTCCCTCTTCATCCTCTCCATCGGCAGATTCTTCTAGTGAAGATCCCACTCCTACCTTAGACGAGTTACCTATTACCTTGAGAAAAGGTACTCGTACTTGCATTTTACATTCTCACATTGTTTATCCTATTTCCAATTATGTATTTGTTTCCCATCTACCTCCCAAATTCCGTTGTTTTGCTCTTTCTTTGTCTACCATTCGTATTCCTACCCATCATAATGATGCTCTTAAAAACCCTAGCTAGAAAGCTGCATAGATGTGAAAATGGAAGCTTTACAGTCTCTTCATACATGGTCTTTAGTAGACTTGCCTCCTAGAAAAGATGTGGTGTGTGGTCATTGGGTGTACACTTTTAAGTATCATTCTAATGGTACGGTTGAACGGCTCAAGGCTTGCTTGGTAGCTAAGGGCTATACACAAACGTATGGTGTGGATTATTATGAGACTTTCTCTTCTATGCTTAGACTTTATTTTGTCTGTGTGTTGATTTCTTTAGTTGTTAATTATGATTGGCCTCTCTTTCAACTTGACATTAAAAATGCCTTCTTGTATGGTGACCTTAATGAAGAGGTGTATATGGAACAACCTCTAGGGTATGTTGCTCAAGGGGAAGATAGTACTTGTGTTTGTAGGTTGCAAAAGGCTGTTTATGTACTTAAACAGTCCCCATAGGCTTGGTTTGAGAAATTTAGTAAACTGTGGAATCTTTCGAATTTCCCAGTGTTATTTTGACCACGATTTTTGTTAGACAATAAGGTGGTGGTGGTGTTGGTATGGCTATCTATGTTGATGACATTATTTTTGCATATAGTGATATTAGGGATATCAATACAACCAAGGCATTCTTATATAAATCTTTCCAACCCAAAGCCTTGGGTGATCTACAGTATTTCTTGGGAATTGAGGTAGTTCAAAGCAAACATGGAGTTAGTTTGTCCCAAAGAAAGCATATGTTGGATCCTTTGGAACAAACTGGTATGCTTGCCTCTAAACCTGCTAATATTCCTATGGATCATCAGTTGAAGTTAGGAGTAGATGTGGTGACTTGTAAGATGATGTCCATCGTTACAGAAATCTTATTGGGAAACTGATTTATCTCACCGTCACTCGTCAAGATATTTCCTATTCAGTTGGTGTGTTAAAACAATTTATGCAACGCCCTAGAAAGGCCCATTGGGATAGAGCTATCAGAGAGCTTCGATATCTCAAGAGTGCGTCAGGTAAGGGGTTGGTAACCAAACAAGAGTATGGATTTGGTTTTTTCCCTGATGCAAATTGGCCAGGGTCTGCATCTGATCGTCGGTCTACTACAGGTTATTGTACCTTTTTTAGTGGAAATCTTATAACTTGGAGGAGTAACAATTAGTCTATT
This sequence comes from Hakea prostrata, assembly GCF_041222555.1. Classification (NCBI taxonomy): domain Eukaryota; kingdom Viridiplantae; phylum Streptophyta; class Magnoliopsida; order Proteales; family Proteaceae; genus Hakea; species Hakea prostrata. The sequence continues at coordinate 37,857,966 of NC_142608.1, forward strand.
GTTACCCGTTCTAGTGCTAAGGCAGGATATAGAGCCATGGCCCATATAGTTGCCAAGTTGATGTGGCTTCATTCCTTATTGGAGGAAAGGGGATTCCTAGTTTTCAGCCCTATAAAAATGTTTTGTGATAATCAAGCTGCTACTTGCATTGCAATTAATCCAGTTTTTCATGAAGAACGAAGCATATAGAAATTGACTATCACTTTGTTCATGATGCAATCAAGAAGAAAATCATTGAAACCCCCATTGTGAGTTCTGTTGATCAGTTGGTAGATTCGTTCACCAAAGCTTTATTCAAGCAAAGTTTTCATTTTTCTGTTGCAAGCTAGGCATGGGAGACTTGTATGCTTCAACTAGAGGGGAAGTATTGAGAATACACATGGTCCAAGGCTACTGCCTTTAGCGCGCATGCCTTGGACAATCTTTCTTGGTGCTCAAGTTGTCTACTTTCCTTTTTCAAAAAAGGTTCCTTGGTCATGAAGAGGTAGAAAGCGTAGAAGTTTCTATTTCATATAGTTTCTATTTTAATGTTCTTTCCTTTTTTAGAACTTTCTATCTTTCAGTACTTTCTAATTTTTATTTTTGTGCGATGTACTATTACTTTCCTTTTATAGAGGGCAACTTAACTTGCTTCTCAAGTTGTAATCAGCCTAGCAGCATTATAAATAATGAAAGCTGCAATTCTCATCTGCTCTTGCTAGAATCGCAGCTCACTGTTGTAGATTATCTTCTGTTTGTTCTTCATTCTCTTTCAAGTTCAGCTACTGTTTTGGTTGACTAAAGCCTGTTTACTAACATCACCCATGCTCAACTTGATACAATTAGAGCAAAAACGCAATGGGAGTGACAATCAGTCTCTTCATCACAACATCTCAGAAAAAATGGCAATCCACTTCTAAGTGTTTGGTGCACTCATGGAACATTGATTACTTGCAATATAGATAGCCGCTTGATTGCCACAGAACATTTTCGTCAATCAATGCACAAAAAACCCCAACTCAAGAATGTCCTAAGCTACATGAGTTCAGCTGCAGCAATAGCCGTGGCTCTATACTCAGCTTCAGCACTGGACCTTGCAATAGAATTCTACTTTTTACTCCGCCATGTGACTAGATTTCCTCCAACAAACGTACAATACCCTGTAGTAAATCAGCGATCACTAGTGATATGGAGAAAATATAACCGAACCTGGTTCAATCTTTGTTCGACCCTCGACTCCGGTCGGGACGAAAGGAATCGACTCGCTTCCGAGCGAGTCGGGTCCAGGAGATAGCTTGCTGAGGAAGAAAACTAACTCAGTCACAAGCACACCCTAATCCGATGCGATTGGAATAGGCTAATCAACCTAAAGACGGCTAGCAGTATTTGGCGGCTGTCACTCATCGCTATTATATGGATAACTACCACATAACGATCGTATTATCAAAGGAGTCATCTACTAGTCCAACCTAGTAGAGATCTATCACTCAACGGATCTATCTGTTAAGATCCAACGACTATCCAAAGAAGGCTCAAATACATCCAACGAAGGAGATTCGAAGGTACACTCTATATAAGACATCACCTACCCACAAGGTAGGGAGGACGAACGAACACACACACAGATACATACAATCTGAATCGTATTCTCGTTATTCATTCCTTAGCTCTATGACCCAACAGAGCCGTTTGTGATTAAGTTCATCAACTGACTTAGCCTTCGGAGGTGGACTCCCGATCCCAGCGGTCGGGCCACATCTGACGTTCGTTTTGCAGGTCATTCTCAGGAGATCTAAGGGCTGAGCAAATTTTGGACGCATCATTTGGCGCCTGTGGGAAACGTTTCAGAAAGCTATGGTGACTGGATCAGCAGCAGCAGCAGCGGCTGCTGCGGCCCAGCAAGATGCTGGCGTCCAAATTCCCGGAGTGAACAATCCGGATATTCCAGAGGGAAGTTGACCCCTTGAAGTAGACGGTGGTCAAGGAGGTAATAATCCTCCAGATCCACTCCAGTATCAACTAAATCAACTGAAACTCCAGATGTTGGAGGTAAGTCAAGCACTCCGTGTGCTGACCAGACAAGTGGTGATGCCACAAGCACCCGATCATAGTGATGCAGAAAGGCGTGCATTACAGCGGGATCAAAGACTGATCGATGAGCAGAATGTCGGTCAAAATTTCCGAGAAGGCGACCGGTTGCGAGAAAGAGAACCTAGGAGAACTGGAGATATACGAGGTTGGTTGCAGGAGTATGCACTCACTCACCAACTATCAGACGCGTTGCTCGAGATAATGATCGTGTTGCTCGAGATAATGATCATGTTGCTCGAGAGAATGATCGTGTTGCCGGAGATCGGTCAGCACATATTGGTCAAGAATTGGCCAATATCAATCAAAAGCTCGGACAATTGGCGAGAGGGAGGATAACCTATGATATATATTCGATTATTCGGAAAACTCCATTTGCCGGGCCCATTGCCGGATATCAGTTTCCTAATAATTTCCGTCCGCCGACTTTTTCCACGTTCAATGGTTCAGGAGATTCCACGGCCCACATCAGTTATTATCAGCAGACTATGGCGATCCACGGGTAATTCGATGAAATCCTTTGCAGGGTCTTCGGTTCGTCCTTGATGGGAGCAGCACAAAAATGGTTCTCGAATCTCCCGTCGGGAAAAATCGTGGATTTCGAAGAGTTGGCGCGCAAATTCATAGGGCGATTCCAGAGCGGAATCCAAATCAAAAAGACTGAGTAGACCTTGTTCACTATTAGACAAGGGAAGAGTGAATCAATTCGGGAATACCTAAAAAGATTCAACAGGGTTACAATGGAGATAAAGAATCTAGATGAGCAAGTGGCTAAAACTGCTTTGTTCACTGGACTCACTGACGACTCTTGGAGTTATTACTTCAAGATGTGCCTACCACTTATGTTGAACTGGTGCAAAGATGCCAAAAGCAGGCAGAGGTCACGGAGGTCCTAGACGCACGCCAGGGGGATAATAAGGCCTCTACAAAAGAACAGAAAGCTCCTGAGAACAAGCAGAAGCCGAAACAGAATGTTCGTGATCGAGTCGGAAAACCTCATTAGGCGTGGCGGCAAAGATCTCCCGGTAAAAGTGAGTATCCTCCATTAAATACTCCTTGGGCTGATATTTTAAATATTATCAAGAAACAAAATATCTTGAAATGGCCTCCAAAGCTTCCCACCAAGCCTGGGGAGTAGGATCGAGAAAGTTATTGCCGTTTCCACAAGGATTACGGTCAATATACCAATGATTGCAAACATTTAAAAGCAGATATTGAGAGATTAATATCTCAAGGACACTTGTCCAATTTCGTCAGAGGAAGACGAACAGAACAGCGAGACCCAGGTAACAAAAGGGACTGTTCGGTTAGCCCAGAACTACCAACGGAGGCTCCTAAATCTAAGAAAGGTAAGAAGGTGATCGATGCCACTCGGTCACCAATCCTAACAATATTTGGAGGTCCCGAACCTGAGTCACTCCGGAAGCTGAAAGCAAAATCCAAGTTCATTAGGACCGGAGAAACGCAGAAGCGTAAAAGGCCGAATGGTGAGGGTTCGATCAACTTCAGCGAGGAAGATGAATGAGGCGTCTGTTTACCTCATGATGATGCCATAGTCATCAAGGTAGAGATTGCGCGCCGTGAAGTACATAGCGTGTTAATTGACACTAGGTTTGCTGCAAACCTTTTATCTTATGCAGCTTATCAAAAGCTTAAAGTGGATGAAGACTTAATGGAGCCTTCATCCACGCATCTATATGGCTTTGCAGGATCGTCAGCAATAGCGGAAGGATCGGTACAGTTGGACCTGTCAATTGGAAGGTTCCCCAAGGAGGCTACCGTTCGGGTAAACTTCTTGGTGGTTCGAGAGCTCCCAGCTTACAACGTCATCCTCGGGAGACCATCCTTATCAAAATTAGGTGCTATAGTTTCAACGAAGCACCTGAAAATAAAACTCCCGACAGAGATGGGGATCGGTCAAGTTTCATCTAACCAGAGAATTTCTCAGCAATGTTATGTTGCATATTTAAAAGATAAGGAGGGCCCAATACCAATTGAAGTACAGGATGATCAAGACGAGGCAGAAACGCAAAGGCCCGAGCCGGTAGAAAAATTGGAATAAATCCAGTTGTATCCCGATGATGAAAAAAGAGTTACTTATATCGAGTCTGAGCAGATGGGAGAATTCAAAAAGGAGTTGAAGTCTTTCCTTCAACAAAACAGTGATGTGTTCGCATGGTCTGCGGACGACATGCCAGGAATTGATCGACAAGTTGCAGAGCACAAACTTTGGATAGATCCAAAGGTGAAATCAGTTATTCAGAAAAGGAGAAATTTCTCCATAGAAAAGTACGAAGCCGTTCAGGACGAAGTTGAAAAATTGAAGAGCTCTAGTTTTATTGAACCCATTGAATGCCCAATCTGGTTGGCCAACGTGGTAATGGTCAAAAAGGCAAATGGAAAATGGAGGATATGCATAGATTAGAAGATCTCAACAAAGCTTGCCCTAAAGACTGTTACCCGTTGCCCAGGATTGATCTGTTGATAGATGCAACAGCAGGATATGAAACATTGAGTTTTAATGCATACTCAAGATATAACCAGATCCTTATGAACCAGGAGGACGAAAAGTTTACGGCTTTCATGACTGATCGTGAGAGCTTTTATTATAAAGTCATGTCGTTCGGCTTGAAGAATGCAAGGGCTACTTATCAAAGGGCCGTCAACAAAATCTTTAAAGACTTGATCCGGAAGAACGTGGAAGCATATGTTGACAATATGCTGGTAAAAAGCACTGCGAGAACAGAGCACATCGAAGATTTAACAGAGGTATTTTCAGTACTGCAAAAATACCAAATGAAGCTGAATCCGGAGAAGTGTGCCTTTAGAGTTTCGTCGGGAAAGTTCTTGGGCTTTATGGTATCACAAAGAGGTATTGAGGCTAACCCGGCCAAAATACAGGTTTTGATTGATATGGAAGCCCCTAAGACTGTTCGGGATGTGCAATGCTTAACGGGAAGAGTAGCCGCGTTGAATCGTTTCATCTCACAGTCGGGAGAAAAGTGCCTACCTTTTTTCAAAGCACTCAAAGACTTGAGGGGCAGTAAAGAGGCAAAATAGACTAAGGAATGTCAGAAAGCTTTTGAAGATCTGAAGGAAACACTGGGAAGACCACCGCTATTGTCCTGACCCGAGAAGGGAGAAATTTTACAGCTATATCTAGCAGGATCCCCTTCAGCAGTAAGCGCAGTACTCGTTCGGGAAAAAGACAAGAAGTAGTGGCCAATCTATTATGTCAACCACGTACTACTTGACGCGGAGACACGGTATTCTCAGATCGAGAAGCAGGCTCTGGCCCTTATGATAGCAGCTAGAAAACTACGGCCATACTTTCAGGCTCATTCAATTGAGGTATTTACCACTTTTCCCCTTTGTAAAGTTCTTTGTAAACCTGATTTGTCTTGAAGAATGGTAGCTTAGTCGGTTGAACTCAATGAGTTCCAAGTTAGCTTTAAGCCTCGAACGGCAATTAAAGCTCAAGCATTGGCCGATTTCGTAGTAGAGACTACTGCTCCGATGGAGGAAATTGCCGAACCCACTATTCCAACCATTTGGGAGGTATACGTGGATGGTTCGAGCAATAAGCAAGGAGCAAGGGCTAAAATTCTCTAAAGAGTCCCAAGAGGTTTTATTATTCGATATGCATTAAGATTTGCATTCGAAGCAAGTAACAATGAGGCAGAATATGAAGCCCTAATAGCTGGATTTCAATTGTCAAAAGCATTGGCGATAACAGATGTGACTATTTTTAGTGACTCACAGCTTATTGTCAATCAAGTACAAGGGGAGTATGGCGTTAAGGAACCCCGATTACAAAAGTATTAAGAGATTGTGCAAACATTACAGCAAGAATTCAGGAATCTAAAAGTATGTCAGATCCCAAGAAAAGAAAATACAATGGCAGATGAGCTATCAAGATTAGTCAATGCCAAAGAAAAGAATTTAGACCCTTCGGTCTACATACAAGTTGCTCTTCCTAAGGAATTGGAAACACTCTATTATTTAATACTAGTGCGACGGTTGGTATTTGGCAGTATCCCCATATCAGGTGCACATTGTTCTACGTGGAAACCTAGTTCAGCCTTCAAGTTTCGAATTTGAAGCGTCGTTATCCCCTGACCGTTGATCTTGCATTTTTAGGTATTCAAAGCGTCTCTTCCATCCTGTCCCTTGATTAACTTGGGCTTTCAACCGTCGCATCTCTCCTTAAGGCTATTTAAGTTCCTCAAGGGTACTCCATCCTTATCTTGCTATCTGCAAGTTATTTCGTCTTGATAGATTTGCAAAGTAATATCTTGTCTTCCTTTGCTGTCTCTGTACTCTTGTCCTCCGACAATATCTTCGATCAGAACTTGAACCAGTAAGTCTTCTGCTCTATCATTCAATTTTGTCACGAACTTCTTCTTTATTGAAGAGATAACATTCCCAAGTTATCAGGAAAAGGAAATATCCTATATTGAAGCAGAGCGTTGCTGGATGGATCTGATAGTAGAATATATGAGAGATGATAAACTACCAGAGGATCTTTATTGGCCTGCAACTCTTCGGTTGCTTTCTTCAGCCGGTCCACCTCAGAATTGGCCTTCGCCAAATTCTCTTCACAAGTCTGCAGCAAGGAGTCACTACAACCAACTCGGCTCAATGCCTCCATGTGTTGATAAAAGTTCAACACAGCATTCCTGGAAAGGCAGGAGAATTATCAAAAATCCCGGGAAAAATTACGAAGCAAGTAGTAAAAACTCAAGAAAAATAATACCTTGTGGAAAGACGAACTAGAACGTCGTCTTGCAGGGTTTCAAAGGCCGGGCAGTCGGCAGGCATAAGGCCAAGAGAGCTTCACTCAGCAGCCTTCTCAGGATCCTGCGTGGCTCGGTCTGTCTATGTCAACGACCATTGGGGGACGAATATCTCCTCAGAATCTTTATTCATTTTGGATTTCTTCGGAGCAGAAGCATCGACCGAGTCATGCTTCCTTTTGGTTTGGACGGGAGAGGGAATTTCGACCTCTTCCACCATCGGTTTCTTCCCTCTCCCCGAAGCCTCAACCATTGGCTTCAGGTTTCTAATACCCTTATAAGAAGGGTCTGGAGGCGGCACCGAGGCCACCTGTTATGCAATCAATGCTCGAGGACCGTTGCTCTGCATTCACAACAGCCTTGGCAGCCTTCACTCGAAGGCTGTCTGGATTCATTCTTGGAGGCACTACAAAGAAAGAGGAAAGTCAGAAAGTTGAAAAGGTTCGCAATACATTCAAGAAAGTGAAATATGGCAGTTAGAAAGCTCACGTTGAGCCAGCCCCAGTATTGGAGAATGGAGTTGTATTCCATCTCAAGCCCATGTATCTCTTGATACCATGGAATTGACTTGATCTTCTTGACAGCTGCTTTGTCTTCTTTGGATAGTTGAGGGACCCAGTTGCCCTCAGAATATGAAGTATACAGTTTCCAGGTGGTCGAAGTTAAGATTTGATTGAGGCACTCAGCAGAAAAAATACCGTTTGCGCCACCCTTTGTGATTGGAAGGGCAGGTTCCCCTGGCAAGAATGTTGCCTGACCAGTCAAGCTCAACTTTGTTGCGCTTGGAAAGCACAACCCAGCCAGGAGGATGGGAAAGAGAAAGAACATGAAAATGTATAAAAAGAGGAAGAGAAGGTATGATGCCAAGTTCAAAACATAAACCCAAGAAGCCGACGATGAGACGCCAGCTATTGGGAAGAAGCATTCCGAGACAAATGTCCCAATGATTCAGAATAGCAAAAAATAAAGTATTGAAGAAGGGAAAGCGAACTCCGCTTTCCAGAGTATTTATATAGAGGGAAAATTCGCCCGGAAGGATTGAATCAACCCTCTCATCAGAAGTGGGAGCCCTAAGATGGTACGAGGAAGGAAAGTCGTAGCGTTGGACGGCTAAAGGAAGGTTTTCCTCAGTTAAGGAGGAAGCAACAGAACCAGGTCCATCAGCAGACCTGGTAGGTTGTTTGGACTGCCCAGAGGATTCGGCAGTCACCTTTGGAGTCATGGATGGTCCAGACTCAGGAAGGGCAGAAGAAGCCTCAGCTTTTTCTTCTGCTTTTCTTTGTTGGCTAACTTCTGCAAAGTCACGCCAAAGAGCAGTTAGGGTTTTCTTGTCGCTATCCGACTGCTCAGAGGGGACAGAGGCAAGGGCCTCATCACCAGCATCGCCCTTACCGGCGCTAAGTACAGGGGAAATTTCAAAAGAAACCCTACCGCCCTCCATTACTAAAAAGTCTAATTGTGGTTTCTAGAAAAAAGAAACCTAGAGACGAAAATAAACTTTGCAAAGGAGTCGTTAAACTTACTGAATCACTGAGGGCAAAGCTCGAGAACGAGAAGATCGTGAGGGCACGAAAAAGACGACGAGGTTTCAAAATTCCAGACAAAGAGAATGAAGCCTACGAAGACAACGAACCGCTTTTAAGCACCCGCACGAGTGTTCGAGGACGTGTACAATCGAGATGAATTCAACATCAACGATCAAGATTCGGAGACGGTTCGAAAGTCTGAACTCACAAATCAAAAACAGGCGTTTAGAAACCGTCGTTTTGATTTCGTGAGCAAAGATAGTTTTGGCTACAGAGGACGCGTGGCGTCACCCTCACAAAAAGTGAGAATACTCGCAATGCTCGAGAAAAAAGCGACACAGCCGCATTAAATGTGATATGACATTTAATGGGTTGAGGATTATGCAAAACTATTGTTCCACAGAAACCCCCCTCGGGATCGACCAAACGCTTGGTCTAGGGGGCTCATGAGATGGAGAAAATATAACCGAACCTGGTTCAATCTTGGTTCGACCCTCGACTCCGGTCGGGACGAAAGGAATCGACTCGCTTCCGAGCGAGCCGGGTCCAGGAGATAGCTTGCTGAGGAAGAAAACTAACTCAGTCACAAGCACGCCCTAATCCGATGCGATCGGAATAGGCTAATCAACTTAAAGACGGCTAGCAGTATTTGGCGGCTATCACTCATCGCTATTATATGGATAACTACCATATAACGATCGTATTATCAAAAGAGTCATCTACTAGTCCAATCTAGTAGAGATCTATCACTCAATGAATCTATCTGTTAAGATCCAACGACTATCCGAAGAAGGCTCAAATAATCCAACGAAGGAGATTCGAAGGTACACTCTATATAAGACATCACCTACCCACAAGGTAGGGAGGACGAACAAACACACACACAGATACATACAATCTGAATCATATTCTTGTTATTCATTCCTTAGCTCTGTGACCCAACAGGGCCGTTTGTGATTAAGTTCATCAACTGACTTAGCCTTCAGAGGTGGACTCCCGATCCCAACGGTCGGGCCACATCTGACGTTCGTTTTTGTAGGTCATTCTTAGGAGATCTAAGGGCTGAGCAGATTTTGGACACATCAACTAACAAACCCTGCCTGATCTCCATCAAAAAAAGCCACTAGACCATTTGTTTGTTGGGACAATAAATCAGCCCCTTGCCTAAAAAACCTCAAGATATCGAAGCACATAAATTGCAGCATCCCAATGAGTTTTCCATGGTAACTGCATAAACTGACTCAGAACTCCTTCAGCAAAGATAATATAAGCCTTGTAACAGTAAGTTCACTCCCAGTAAGACTCTTATAGTGATTAACGTCAACTAATAATTTTCCATCATCAACCCCAAACATCGGAGTGAGGATCCAATAAAATATCCACTAGCTTTGAAACAAGCATCCCAATATCTAGTAAGAGATCCAACACATATACTGCTGAGATAGACTAACTTCTTTCTTACTATGAACTACCTCAATCCCAAGAAAATAGTGAAGATCCCTTAGATCCTTAATTTAGAAATGTGTTTATAGTTAGGACTTCACCTCTTCAATGCCGACTTTATCATTTCCAAAGATAATTATATCATCCACATACATAACCATGATGACAAATTTGTCCACTTGTTGGTGGACAAATATTGAGTGATCCGAATAACACTGGTGGAATACCCCAGAGGTTACTCCATATAAACCATGCCTTGGGGATTCTTTGAGGCCATATATAGCTATATGCAGTTTGCACACCTGGAGCTGATTCTCCCTTGAGCAACATACCCCAGAGGTTACCCCATATAAACCTCCTTATGAAGAATACCATATGTAAAGGCATTTTTTATATCTAACCGAAGCAAGGACATAATAAAGTTGACAACAAAAGTGTTAATGAGCTAAACCGAATTCAATCTGGCCACAGCAGATAAAGTCTCAAAATAATCAACACCATTAGTTTGAGTGCAACCATTAGCAACCAACCGGGCTTTGAGCTTGACCTGTTCAATGGTGTTGTCAAATGATACTTGATAGTGAATGCCCAACAACACTTAACGACACCCTTACCAGGATGTAAATCAACTAAAGTGCACGTGCTCCGAGAGGTCAGCCATCTATTTCCAGATCTTCAGGGATTCATTGATGTCATATATAGCTTTAAACAGTTTGCACACCTAGTGTTGATTCTCCCCTTGAGCAACATACTCTAGAGGTAACTCCATATAAACCTCCTCATGAAGATCAACATATAAGAAGGAATTTTTTTTATCTAATTAAAGTAAAGGCCATCCAAAGTTGACAACAAGAGAGATAATGAGCCAAACTGAATTCAATCTGGCCACAACAGATAAAATCTCAAAATAATCAACCACATAAGTCTGAGTGTAACCTTTAGCAACCAAGCGGACTTTGAGCTGTTCAACGGTGCCGTCAAATGATACTTGATAGTGAACACCCAACAACACTTAACCATGCCCTTACTAAGAGGTAAATCAACTTAAGTGCACATATTCCAAGAGGTCAACCATCGGTTTCCACATCCTTGGGGATTCTTGAGGCCATATATAGCTTTGTGCAGCTTGCACGTTTGATGCTAATTCTCCCCTTGAGCAACACACCCCCCGGAGGTTACTCCATGTAAACCTCCTCATGAAGATCACAATATAAGAAGGCTTTTTTAATATCTAACTAAAAGGGACAATCAAAGTTGACAACAAGAGAGATAATGAGCCAAACCAAATCCAATATGGCCACAACAGAAAGTCTCAAAATAATCAAACCCTAAGTCTGAGTGTAACCTTTAGCAACCAACTGGGCTTTGAGCCATTCAACGGTGTCAACTAATACTTGATAGTGAACACCCAACAACACCTAACCACGCCCTTACCAAAAGGTAAATAGATTAAAGTTCACAAGTTTCAGGAGGTTAGCCATCCATTTCCACATCCTAGCAGCCTTCCAGTCAGGGTTTTAGAGGGCCACGGAGTGATGAGTAAGGAGAATAAGTGTGGAAAGAGAAACGACATGGTTACAAATATTAGGTGGTAAATGAGAAATGGAAATAAAGTGATCAGTAGGGTAAATGACATTAGATCGTACGGTGCAAAAATGTTTACATTCACAAAGAGCAACAAGTAAGCCATTTGGAGAGCAATGTGGCAGGAGCTTATCCAAGAAAGATGGTGGGGCAGAGGATGGTGGAGGAACAGCCGTAGATGGTTGAGTACTCGTGCCCACCATTACTATTGATATACCTATAGAGGGGAGGAGGGGATACAAACTAAAGATGGAATTGGATAAGAGTAGGGTGTGCCTGAAAAAGTTACATTACAATTTGTCTACGGGTGATAGGGTAGTAGCATCGATAACCCTTCTAGGTGCAAGAGTATCCTAAGTAAACACATTTGGTTGACCAAGGAGAAAGTTTTTCGATGACCAAATGATTATGAACAAAGCACACACCCCCAAACACCCTTAGTTATACAAGAAATGGTGCTAAGGTGGGAAAAGCAACAGGAAATGGTGATTCATCGAAAAGGACACCAGAGGGCATCAAGTTAATGAGATGACAAGCAATTAGGACCCCCATCACACCAATTGTTTAGGAACATGCATATGAAATATTAGGGCACGAGTTACCTCAACAAGGTTTTTCTTTCAGCAATGCCATTTTCATGTGGGGTATAAGAAGAACTGGTTTAATGAATATTCCCATTATGCTCATAGAAAACAAAAATCTCATGTTGAACATACTCCAAAACTATTAAAAGGAAAAAATTTTAATAGGCAAGGAAAACTATTATTCAATTTCACTGACATATAATTATGAAAAGAAGAAAAAAAAAACAGTTCTATCATTTAACAAGTATAACCATGTGGGACGAGAGTGATCATCAACAAAAGTCACAAAATATTGAAAACCATGTCTATTTGAAAGTTGAAACACAACAAGGACACTAGATATCGGAATCAACTAAATCAAATAATGAGGAAGACAATTAACAAATTCGGCGAGATAGGAAACATGATGGTGTTTGTCTAACTCACACACCTCACAGTTTAGCCTAGTCAAAGATTTTTAAATAAAGGAAATAAAAATGAAAACAAAAGAGATAAATGTCCTACTCTACAAAGCCACTAAAAAGTAAAGACCCCTCCAGTAGAAATAGCAACAGCAAAGCAAGCAGGAGCAGCTTAGTCCAAGTAGTACAGACCATCCTTCTCATATCACCAATTGTCCTCTTCATGTGAAGGTTCAGAAAAGTACAAGATGTAGGTGAGAATGTTATGGAACAACTTAAGGATTTTGTGAGTTGGCTAATAGATAAAGGATCAAAAGGAAACATTGATCAAAATGTAAAACAGATGACAAGGTAAGTGACGCGGTGGGGGATTATTTACTAGTTCCTAAAATGGGAACGGAAGAACCATTGGCAATAAAAACAGATTAAGGTTTGGTTAGATGCAGAAAAACAAGTAAATAATGATAACTTACCTATCATGTGACGTAAAGCCCCAAAATTCAATGATCCAAGGTGAGAAGTAGAGGTTAAGAAGGTAGGAGTAGCTGAATGGGATAGTGCAGCAGCGAACATAGAAGCCCCATATGAAGTAGAAGTAGATGCTCAATGTGTTGTATGCGGCGCATAAGTTGGCTCACATCATCCTATAGACTTTTGGAGTGGTCTTTTGAAGAAGTAGTGGATCCAGTATCAATAAAATTTGACATCATTGTAACCAACATTAGACACTACATGATTGGCCAATTAGTGTCCCAATCAGATTTACCATGTCTGGCCCAACAAGTATCCACAAAAAGTGCACTATCGTGATGCCCAATCCATATGTTGAAGGCAATTAATGAACAACCTCCCCCTGAACCACGACCATGACCACGGCCACGACTATATTCACGGAAGGTAGTAAAGGCTGAATTACTTAACTCAATGTGCTTGGATGTAGCAGGTAGAGACTGGAAGAGACAATATGCTGGAAACGAGAGAAGACTTCAATCAGAGAGGACACACTCTTTCCAGCCAATAAATGTCTTTGCTTGAGTTCAGGATCCAGTTCAGTAGGAAACTTGGAGACAAAAGCCCATTGAGTTGGATTTTAAGTCTTCTAATGTCTGTGGTAAGGGGCTGAATCATGTTCAATTCTTCCATCATTCCTTTAAAACAACTATCAAAATCTTACAAGGATTTCTCGGTTGCTGGAACTGGAAAAGCTTTTCATAGATGTCGTAAACACAACTATATTTTTCTTCTGGGAATATGTTTCCTTTAAATCATTTCATACTCATTTTGCAGTAGAACAAAACATGGCATTGGCCAATACAAGGTTCCCTGCTATTCCACAACCTAATCATAATGGTTGTGTTATCTTTGAACCAACTATCATAATTCTTATCTTCAGTAGTAGACGTTGATTTCTCAATAAAAAATAACTTGACTCTGGCCAAAATATATACACGGAAAGCTTTTCCCATTAAAGGTAATTAGATTTGCCTTTAATAGAGGTAATCTGAATATTCAAAACTAACAAGAAATAGCAGGATTATCCGAAGTGGTTTTGGGGGCTATAATAATATAATCAGCACCCAAAAACAATCGATTAAACCAGTCAAAAACAATCTACAGCAGGGCAGCACCAAACGAAGATGAATCCTAATTATCAGAATATAAAAATAGAGACTGCAGTAGGTTCCAATAGTTAGAACAGCAATACCCTATCAGAAAAATATTTTCCAAACATCTGGATCACCCAGACTCATCAGCAGTAGCAGTAGAAATTCATAACAGCACAAACTGTTTGTTTTTACCGAAGTAAAATATCATCACAAAATGGCAGAACAGTAGGTAATAGTAGCAAATTCTCAAAGGAGCAAAGCAAGTAATCAGCAGCAGATTATGCGATCAAACCAAACCTAAAACATACCATAAAACAGCCCAGATATAAATCATACAGATCAAACTCCAGTTTGCAGCAGGAGTTGCGCAAAAATCCAGCAGCAAGAGTTGCGCAAAAATCCCTGCAACAGGAGTTGCGCAAAAATCCTGCAGCAGACATCTTCATCTGAAGTATGTAAGCAGCAGCACTGTCTCATTACTTCTGGGTTGATCGCAGCATCAACAGACAGGTATGTAATTCTTCATGCCTCATGAAAGGACAGAAATTAGGGTAACCAGCAATAGGTGGCTGCACACCAGAGGTGAAAATGAGAAAAAGTTGAGATTAGAAGACAAGAATTTGGGAGTTTCTCAAGCTAGTTATAGTGGCCTGATACCTGTTACAATCCAAGACCTTGTAACCAGCCCAAGAATTAAGAGAGAAGATGATAATGATGAAGAAAAGAGGAAGAAATTGCGCAAGCAAAGGAGCAGCCTGCGATGGATTAATTTATCCATATCGCAGGCCTCCTTTATTTATAAGATTTTGACTACAATAAGAAAGACCTTTCTGCCCCTGAACAGTGACAGCAGAATTACATCACTTAATAGTAAGAGACAACCCTAACTATTTATGAAAGACAATGACCAAAAGGCCCTTCCTATCCCTGCTGTTACTGCTAGGCCTTGCTATTGCAGATCTGTAACAGAAGTTAAGTCCTACACTAGAAGACATAATAAGTTCATACATGGCACATGTACCACCATGTTTCGTATGGGTCATGTAGCCCCATGATACATAAAGTTGTATGCCACACATAACAATCTTAAAGGAAACTAAACCACCATTTTGGGGGAAAGAAATGGTTAATTCATATTTCCCTGAAGTTTGGGCCAAAATATATTTTGGTGTTGACCCAGGGTCAAAACCAAAATCTTGAACTTTGGTACATTCAATGCATCAATGTTCTGAAAACAATTATTTGCAAAGTTGCATCTTCCATTTGCTGTACTTTTTTACAAGAAATTGTGAAAATAAACATGTGGTAAGAAAAGATCTGTGAAAGAATATATTACCCAAATTTGGACATCCTAGCAGAGCTGCGAAGTATTTCTTGTGCACAGGGAAGACCCCCCTAAAGCCAATGTATAAAATTTTATGTTTACATTTTATGGGCTTCTACCGTAAGTTCCATTTTAACCCAATAGATAAGAGTAGTAACTAAATGAAGTGGCTCTGCGGTTCAAACCCTCAGGAATGCAATATATTTAAATATTTTTGTGCTACATTAAAATCCATTGTATAAAATAAAATATCATAAATAATAAAAAAGGATTGGTGATCATGGACTAGGGATTGTAGACAAAATAGGAAAAGGGGGGTCCTTGAGATTATAGGAAAGGGAATAATTACCCCAGGATTGATCCCATGTGACTATAGGAAGGATTTGGGGTCGATCGTTGTTTTTCCAACATTTTACTAAGAAGTGAAATTGACAAAGACACTTTCCATATTCTTGATTAGTTAGGCTTAGCATTTTGTAAAACATGGACTGATTCTGTCAAATCATTGGAGAATCAGTGTATCTCCTAAACCACATTACTTTTCCAGTTGAAACTTTTTTGTGTAAGAAGAGGATTCATAGATGAACAATCATACCATATCTAAGACCATTCTGATCTCTTTAGATAAGGTAATAAAATACTAGAATTTAGACTAACATACTGAATATGCTTTTTGAACCAGAATTTGTAATTTCTAACGTTTTGTAATGAACTTGAATCTGAAATTTACCAAATCTGAGACCATTCTGATCTCTTTTATTAAGGTAATAAAATACTAGAATTTAGTCTAACATACTGAATATGCTTTTTGAACCATAATTTTACAAAAAGAAATATCTAACATTTCGTAATGAATTTGAATGTGAAAGTTTTAGGGTGGTTTCATAATTAAACATATATCTTGTAATAGATGGCAAAAATATTAAAAATCATAAGGAATAGAATCTGGAGATGTCATTCTACTAGGTGCAGAATCAGAATGAATCTGAACACTATAGTTTAAATCAAGACCCAATCTCAGAGTTGATTTTAATTCTGATCTTTTGAGGGGTGTTATATTTAGAAGTCTGGTTTATTTGAAATTAAGCTTTGATTAATTTGGGTGTGGGATCTATTTATGCCATATTTTACAGTTTTGATACACAAAATTGGGCAGAATCTGTGGGCTGAAATTGTGAGATTAGTTCCACCACAAAATGTGGAAATTAGATCCTTATGAATTTAGGATTTGATAATAAAACCTAAGTGTAGTTTCGGTCTATTGATAATATCATATTAGGTCCAAAGATGGGAGGCTGTGAGGTTGTATTAGGCACTTGATTCCTGACACACATTGACCGTCGTTACAG
Source organism: Hakea prostrata (assembly GCF_041222555.1). Lineage (NCBI taxonomy): Eukaryota > Viridiplantae > Streptophyta > Magnoliopsida > Proteales > Proteaceae > Hakea > Hakea prostrata. The sequence goes on from NC_142608.1 coordinate 37,874,647, forward strand.
GCAAGTTTGGGATTGATGTGAACAAGGGCCCTCCCCCTAGCCAAAACCCTGGTGTGGACCCCCAAGGCCCTACCCAGGTGGCACACGAGGGCTGGCCGAACGCCTAAAAGGGGCAATTGGTCATTTTTCAGCCCTATTTAGCTGCTTATTTTATTTTCAGAAGTTTTATTTTAATTTCCTGAGTCCAATTCTATCTTGAAGTCCTTGTTTGAGTTAGTTGTTGAGTTCCAGCATCACTAGGAGTCTTTCTTTTAAGTAGGACTCTTTATGGATAATTAGGACTTTTATTTCAAGTCAAGTTCTTTTATTTAATGTTGTTGTTATTTAATTGTAAGTGTATCCTAACGTATAAAGAAAACCCTCATTGAATTAGTTTCCAATCCCTAGTTGAGTCTAAGTCAAGTTCCTAGTTAGAGTCAAATTCTTTTTTGTTGATGTAAAGCTATAAATAAGCCACATTCTCTTCACTGTAAAATTAGTTTGCATTGAACAAAGAGTGAACAATTCCGATGGGAAACAAGTTATGGTTATCTTGGGAGGGCCACAACAGAATTTTATACCCTTGCCTTCAATTTGCAGCAACATTCTTCAAAACCAGCAGCCCTCCACCATCTCCAGCAGCTTCTCCAAGTATGTTCACACCCCCAGCCCCCTTCCCCTTCATCCCAAACTCATCATAGCCCTCCACCTCCCCATCGCTCACTTGCGCAAACCCTAGGAGCCCACCCCACCCCATTGCAGCCCCCTAATTCCCCTCCCCTACCCTATGCAGCCCCTTGGATCACCTCCCCCACCCCCACAATCCTTCTAGGCCCATTGATGCAGAATTGAAGACATATACAAGAAAGAAAAAGCCCAATGGGTCAAGCCCATCAAAAGCCTAAAGCTATCACCTAAATCAGCCCATGGCTTCATGGGCTAGGACTACTTTGGTGGGTTAAAGTCAGCCCACATATTTTGATCTTCATGGGCTAGACCTAAGCCCAAATCTAAATCTTGAAAAATCAATAAAAGGGGCTTAGCTTTGAAATAAGAACTCATTGTCAAAGGAGTTTTCCTTTGTCAAGAGTTAGGTAGTGATTGAGTTATTAATAGATAGGTGTTAGCAAGTGGTTAGACGTTAAATTTAATGTTTATGTCTCTTTAGAATGCTATATAAAGAGACTTACGTAAGAGGACATACTTATCATTAGAAATCAAGTTACTTTGTTAGCATTCCTTCTCTATGGAGAATCTTTGTGTTTGATCAAGGTAGATTAGTGTTCAATCCAATCAATCCATCTTGCGGAGTGAAGCATGGGTGTTGCTTTGTTGTTCTTATTGTTCTCTCAATTCCCTTATATTGTCCCTTCAATTTCTTCATCACTGACAAGTCTACTCTAGTGATCTATACTTCATCCTAATTTCCAATCTAGTTCATAGTTCAGCCCCTGCTTTGAAGACCTATTCAGTCCCTATTGTTATGTTATTATCCTTGTAATACCAGTTTAGTTTTCAGCCATCTTTCACATCTGAATTCTGTTTCATCCCAAGTCTATCAAATCTGAAATTTATTCCCTGTGAAAGATCCTATTAGGCTACTGCTTTGATCAATCAAATACATACTACATTACCCATCCCCCAACACCCCCCATACTCTGCAAAACCCTCCCACCCCTCTCTTTCACTCTCGACCCTCTCCCTCTTTTCTGACTTGGGCAAAATAAAAAACAGAAAAGGAAAAGAAGAGAGAGAGAGAGAGAGAGAGAGAGAGAGAGAACAAAAGAAAAGAAGAAGAAGAAAAAGAATGGAAAGGAAAGAAAGAAGAAAAGAAGAGAAAGAGAAAACAAAGGAAAAGATCCAAGGAAGATTGCCCAAGATCCATTACCAAAACCCTAATTTTACCCTTTTTTTCAAATTAACACAACCCATTTAGATTTCTTTTAATTGAGCTTCCCCCAATATTAATTTTAGGCATGGTGGGAGGTCTCGCGAGATATCTCGCTATTTATGAATAGCGAGACGAGATCTCAAGCGAGATCTGAGAGATGGCAGATCTCGCTCGAGATCTCGCCAAGATATTGGCGAGATCTCACCAACGGCCACTTTTTGGCTGCCTTAGGGGCTTTAAAAAGCCCTTATCTCTCTCAAGAGAGGCATATCTAGCCTCTCTCTTCCTCTATCTCGCTGGAAGCCCAAATTTGGCCGGAAAAATCGATTTTTGGCCGGAATTTAGCCGGAATTTGTTGGGGATTCAACATAGCAACATCATCTACTCATCTACAACAAATTCAAGCATATTTCAAGTGATTCAAGCCTATTTCAAGTGTTCTTCAGGAAATGTAAGATTTTTCCCCAAATTTGAATTTTTTCAAATACAAGGTTCTACAATGGTTGTATGAGCGTGGTATAAATATATGTTGATGATCAAGCTTTGATCTACACTTTCATGGAAAAAATTTTAATTTTCTGTTATTAATTTTTTTTTTTTTTTTTTTATTTTCGAATTTAAAAAATATATTATCTAAAAAATTAAAATCATAGATTATAAATAAATACATATGATATGAATGTGATTATTATTTATGTTAAACTAAATTTAGAGGGCTACAATCTCATGTATTAATATTTTGACTATCATGCTTGCTGTATTTATTTTTTTTATTTAAATAATTAAATTAATTAATTATGAAAAATAATATTTTATTACAAATTTATCTTTTTTTTAAATGATTCTTATATTATGTAGTTTATTTTAAAAATACAAACATGTCTTATTGAGCATTGTATTTATGTTATTTTAGAACAAAGTGTGTGTTTTGTTGTTTTATAAAATTATTTTTACATAAAATAATTATAAAAAAATAATATGTTATTAAAAATTTATCTTTTTTTTTTTTAAATGATGCTCATATTATGTAGTTTATTTTAAAAATACAAACATGTTTGTTTGAGCACTGTATATATGTTATTTTAGAACAAAGTGTCTGTTTTGTTGTTTTATAAATTGTTTTTACATGTTTTTATGTATCTAAAAATTATTCTAATGATTATTTGGGAACATTCATGTATGTATTTCAGACTTTCAGTGCTATACATTTGAATCTCAAATGGCAACTAGTGGGAATGGCGGCACTGGTAGTGGGACTTAGGACATTGCTTGGCAACATGGGGATTCACTGACTGCTGACAAGAAGAAATCCCGATGCAAGTATTGCCTCAAGACTTTGAATTCTGGTGGTTCAACCAGATTTAAGCAACATTTGGCTAGTGGTTATAAAGATGTTTCCAAGTGTCTAAGGTTCCTTATGAAGTGCAAAAAGCAATTGCAGCAACTTTAAGGGAAGGGAAACAAAGAAAGGACGAGATGGCACAAAAGCAAAGGGAATTTGAGGATATAGTGCTATCTAGACCTATTCTTGATTTTGATGAGGAGTCAAGCAACGATGAAGAGAGGAGGAGGGTTATGGGTGTTGAGTCATGAGCCGAATGGAGACAGATGAAGGCTGCAATGGAAGCTAGCAGACAGTCCGTACATGCTAAGAGTGTGAGGCAATATGAACAAACAAGGGGAGCAGGTGGTTCGGGGTCAGGGGCATCCATGCCACCTAGACATAATTTTCAGGGAACTGAGACTGAGAGGACCGAAAGGAGGAGGAGGAAGACTAGACATTATGATTCCACATTTGACCAAGAACCCTCCCTCTTCAACCAACAAGACATCTATCAAAGAAGCATTCCATATATGTTTACTGGAGGTAGAGAAGGCAGTAGGGAGGAGGAAGCTAGGTTGGCAATCAACAAATTCATGCTCTTCAACAACATTGCAGCCAATGTAGCCAAAACACCATACTATTAGGGGATGATCAATGCAGTTGCTAAGGCAGGTGTAGGGGTTAAAGGCCCAAGTGCTTGGGAAGTAATGAATAAATATTTACCCAAGGTAAAGCAGGAGGTGGATAAATACATTGGTTCATTAAAAGAAAAGTGGAGTACATATGGTGTTACTGTGATGGCTGATGGATGGACTAGTCCTACTAGACAATCCATCATTAATTTCATGGCAAGCTGCAATGGAAAGACATCCTTCCTTAAGTCAGTGGATGCCTCAGATAAGATCAAAGATGCTGACTACCTTTACAAGCTTCTTAAGGAGGTGGTCTTTGAGGTAGGGCCAAAGAATGTTGTCCAAATTGTCACAGATAATGGTGCTAACTTCAAAAAAGCTGGAGAAATGTTGATGATGAAGAAGAGCAGCAGGATCCACCTCTTTTGGACACCATGTGCAGCTCATTCGATTGATCTTATGTTGAAGGACTTGGGGAAAAGAAAGTCAATCAATACTGTGGTGGAGAGGGCTAGAAGGGTTAGTAATTTTATTTATAACCATGGTTATGTGCTGAAGATGATGAGGAACCACTATAAGGGTGATCTAGTTAGACCTGGATTGACTAGATTCGCCACCAACTATGTAGCTCTGAAAAGCTTCCAAAAAAATGTGGTGGGTCTTTGGCACATGTTTGCAAGTGAGGAGTGGTTTGGTTGGCGTGGATCTAGCCATCTTGATGCAGTACTAGCCCAACAAACCATTGCTGATGATTCCTTTTGGAGGCAGCTGAATAGGACACTGGGCATTATAGAGCCTATTGTGTTTGTTTTAAGGATGGTGGATTCGGAGAAGAAGCCCACAATGCCCCACATATATGCTGCCCTCCAGCAAATGAAAGAGTTGGTTAAAGCTGCTGCCCCTAACTCTTCAAATCCTACGAAAGGATCATCGATAATAGATGGGAGATGCACTTGATGCATCCTTTGCACTTGGCTGGTGAGTCACTTTTAAGTCTTTAAGTTTTTGTTGTATACTTTAATTTACATTCTTTATTTGTTATAACTTATAATTTATAAACAAGTAAACAACCAAATCACTAAGTCACTAACCAAATTTTTTATTTCCACAGTGCAAGCTTACTACCTCAACCCAAAGTACCATTACAAGAATGATCTGGGGCTTGATGTAAAGTTGATGACTGCAATGCAAGAGGTGGTGGAGAAGCTTGTGTCAAATCCCGTCATGCAAGGGACAATTAATGGAGAGGTGAGAACTTATTTAATTGTTTCTTCAACTTCTTGCATTAGTGCATTAAGCATATACATAATACAATAATTGAAGAATTGGTGTACAGATCAGGGAGTTTAGGGATGCCTCTGGGAGTTTTGGAAAGCCTTCTGCAGTTGCAACTAGACAAAAAACTGATCCTGGTAAATAGTCCACTACTCTATAAGTTATTAAGTCTATAAGTCTATAGACTATAACTCTATAAATGATAACTAATAAGTTATATAAATATAAAGATTTACTTGCCTAATGCATTCTTATTTTTGGTTATGCAGCTGACTGGTGGGTGCTATATGGAACTAGTGCGCCAAATCTCAGGGACATAGCAATTAAAGTACTCTCACAAATTTGCTCATCCTCTGGTTGCGAGAGGAACTGGAGCACCTTCTCGCTCATCCATAGTAAGGTACGGAACAAATTGGGGAGTAAGAGGCTCGAGGACTTAGTGTATGTGCATTACAACATGAGATTGAGAGTAGAGCACATACAAGATGATATAGATGACGACAATCGTGAACCGATTGAGTTGACTGATGTATTCCACGAGCCCCCCGCTGAAGATGAGGAAGATGATGTCATATATCAGTGGGTTAGGGATCGAGGTGGCCCCAATGCTGGATGGGCCAGGAGGGCAGCCGGATCCTACCACTGCTGCTGCTATGGGCCCAGATGTTGTGGCTGAGCACGTATCTTCTAATGAGGGTCAGGTTGCTGCAGTGGCATCAGAAGGACGACCAACTATACCATTTGAGGAGCCACCTGGTCGACTTGAAACAACTGAGGTGACAACTAGTAGTGGGGATTCAGATGATGCCGATGATACCAGAGGGCCAAGTGGCCCAAGTCAGCCATCGAGTTCGAGTCATGGAGGCAGTCAAGCTAGTCGTGTTTCTGGTGGAAGTCAGCATCAACAAAGGGAGTCACCTCCACCAGGTCCGAGTCATCCGACACATACGACCCACAGTTCCCCTATCTCTCGGACTTATGCTAGGAGTAGGAAGAGCAGATCAAACCAGGGGCAGGGGCAACCGAATGATGATGCGAGCATGCATGATCTTGAATTGAACATGGGAAACATGAGCCTAGATCATGGTCAGAGTGATTCACAACAGCAAAGTTTGGACAATTGGCAGTCATCGGGGTACCAATAAGAGGATCACACCACCAGGTCAGATTACAGTGGGTATTCTTCTTATAGAGGTCATACTATTCCTCAAGACCTTGCACCTGGAGAGTACACATATGGGAGTGAAGGTGGGTTGTTAACTGAGTGATTTAGAAACCCCTACCCAGATACTTAACAACAATATGAACAACAACAACAATGGCTCTTTCACCCACCCACGATTGACGGTTATCCCAGAGTGCTATTCCTCCAGTGTTCTGACATGGAGACATATCAGTTCCATATAAACCGATATGTGACATACTTCAGTGATGGATTGACTTGGGAGTCATATGTGGCCACCGTTCAGAATCAATTGATGCAAAATGCTGAGTGATACTCATACTCTTAGTCTTAGTCTTGTAAGTTGTAAGTTGTAATTTTGAGTTTTGACATTCTTAGTTTTAGACTCTTAGTCTTGTAAGTCGTAAGTTGTAATCTTCTTAATTCTTATGGTTGTAAAATTTTGAAGACATTTAAGTATTTAACAATTTATTACTTTGAATCTTTGATAGTTTGAATTTTGATCACTTGTTGACTTGAATACTTGATGTGTAATGTTATTGTATTTGATACTTGATAGTTGATAAATGATAACTCATTAACTTGAATTACTTTATATCTTTACATTACAATATTACATGTTGTCTCTGTCTCTCTGACTCTCTAAGACTCTAAGAGACTAAGACTCTTAAGTCTCTAACCTTGCATTTCACAGAATTTCGGTTTTACACAGAGGGTCGACTTAGGAGACATGGTTAAGGTTATTTTCTCACAAATCTAAGGCCACCAATGTGTTCAAAAGGCCTTAAATAGGCTAAATACCAAGTTTCAGCCCAACCGAAGCCCTAAAATCCACCGAGATGGGCCACCGAGACTACCGCCATTTTTTTTTATAGATCTCGACCGAGATCTCGCCATCTTGGTCGAGATCTTGCTTTTCTTGAGTGGCGAGATCTCGCTCGAGAGGGAGATCTCCCACCATGATTTTAGGTATCTCAAATTATCCCCTAGGAGCTTATTAAAAACCCTAACTTCCCCCTTGTCAACCCATTTGAGTTTTCTCAAACCAAATCTTATTCAAACCCTACCCATAAGAATTTGGTAAAACCCTAACTTTTCCCTAGCACCCCATATCCCTTTCCATAATTATTCCTTGTTACCTTAGATCAGCCAATAGGATTTTGGCATTTATTTGCTACAAGATTCTAGGCTATCCCTAAATTTTAGGGAATTATTTCAAAGAATCCTCCTAACCCTAGAGTTGGGTTATATCAGGGATTCATTTTGTTTTCGAAATTTTTTATATATATGGTTATACACATTAAGCAACATTATCCATATTTGATTATATTGCATAGGTTATGGATTGTCGTTGATTATGTGGCGATTTGGGGTATTTTTCATTTAAATGTGGTACGGGACACATGTATCAGTGTAATGGGTCACAATATCATTAAAATATGTGTGCATTTGGTTGAGTAAACATACCTAGTACTACGACCCTTGCCAACAGGGGCTTAGGTGTTTAATAACTCTTACGGGACCAATTCGACAAGATTATGCCAAACTAATTGTTCTAGAGTATGATGATGAGTTCTAGCAGGAACAAATGGTGCCTGCCAATGACTAAATTCCAACTGACAGGCAATACAATAGAGTTATAAGGGGGTTACTGGGCCTGGACCCAGACTGCTCCCAGGGTGGCTAGTGTTTGACTTGTGGGTATTAATTGTGTGAGCGATACTAATGTCATTGTAATGCATTGCAAGTAGTACCATACCAACATGACTCAGTAATTGGTTGCTAGGATGGGGGTTTGACTTTCTAATAAATCGATCATGCGTCATCATGGACTATGTGGTTCTGTTTTATCGCTCGCTTTTATGATGATCCATTATGAAAGTTTTATTGACACATGTTGAGATATGAAGTGTTAAGAGATTTTCATTGAACTTGCTTCTCCTCTTACTAAGCTTGTGTCAGAAAGCTTACCCCTTAAGGACTGTTTCTCTTTAAATTGTGTTGCAGGTGATACTTCAGCTCTAGAGGAGTACACTTGGTTACCTCAGGAGGTTGTCCGTGCCAACTGTGCTTTAAGAGCATAGAGATTAAATTACTTTCTTTTATGATTTTAGACCCAATGAATATTGTTTGTTTAATCAATTATGATGTCATGTAAAAACGCATTATATGTGATAAGACAACAGATACAACTTTGATAATTAGTTAAAGAGAACCTTGATCATTATTAATACAATTTAGATTTGTTCATGCTGCTAATGATTTGGACTTCTCATGATGCCATTAATATTGAGATCTGTGGTATAGATGTGAGATTGGTCCAAAATTATGATCTTTGTGCAGTGTGCCGATGTAGCATAACAGCAATGCCTTGAGCCTATATAGTTCAGGTGGGGTGTGATATGGAGTGAATAAAACAATGAAGGAAACACTTCTTTTTCTTCTGACCAAAAACCCTTATACATCAGTTTCTCATACTTCAACTAATAACTACAAGCATGCATACATAATGAATTCTCCATCCCTTTTAGCGACTAACATCCAAACCGGTCTTGCCATTTATTAAATAAACTCTGCTGTCTCAGAATTCATAACATGCTATTATGAAGTTGGAAGGTCCCATCAAAAGTAAGAGATATTAGCTGTTATTAACAGGCTCATAAATAGAATAACAAAAAAAGGTTCAAACTTAAAGAGGGTGAAAATTTTGCAAAATACAGTACTAAAATCAGACATAATTTTGTCTCCTGGGAATCCCAAGGATCATTCTTTGAAAAGCTTAGATAAGTCATATGCGTATCTTCAATATTCAGATAAACTGAAAACTTACCTTTGCAACCGGTGCCATTTCTGCTGCAATATGGATGATATGCAGTCCAGGACTATAATGACCAACAAAGAGGACAAGTTAAACACTAAAACTCAGTACTATAATGCAAAAAGTGTAAAATAGATCAAAAATGAGAAGTACTGTGTTGGTGAGGACGTCAGCCTGAGAAACATAGACACAGCTTCATGTTCACTTTTGTCCCTGCATGCCAAGTATGTGTCATGAATACGTCTCTCTCTCTTCCATACCATTTCTCTTAAAATTTGTGCATCATTGGATGATATTTTCTTCTCAATCATCCAACCATCTACCATGAGATGTAGCTGACTCCAGAAATCCCACGGCATATCATCCACAGGTCCATCTCGTGCCCTTTTGCTTTCTTCTTTCAGACTATGCAATGCATCTTGAAATTCCTTCACAGATTGTTGGTACAACTCTACATCAGAATATATCTCCTGGTCAGACTTCTGAAGGTGCTCTTCCAAAAGTCTAATTTTCTGTTGCATAAGCTCATTTTGTTGTTGTATCTTTTCCAACAATGATTGATATGCATATGCATCTTCTAGGGATTCTTCCAAGCAGTCAACCTTCTTTTGTAGCTCATCAGTTTCCGGTAATGCCAAAATAGCTTCATCTGCTTTCTTAGTTGCCTTATCAAGCAATCCCTGCAAACTTCCTATCTTCTCCCGCAGGTCCATACATTCAAATTGCAGATAAGAAAGCTTTGAAATATCTGCCTGAGCAGCCACAAGTTGAGGCTCCAACTCCTTCAAAGCAGCTTTCAAAGACGAGCAATCTTTCTCTAGCGACCATACACGCTCATCTGCTTGCATAACATTGAGTTTTGCCTTAAGTTCCCATATATCCTCCTTCAACGACACATTCTCATTCCTTAATGAACTCAACTCCTCACTAAGAGATTGAACCATGCCAAGAGAATAGCTGTTATTATGTAAGAGAAGACCTTGCTTCAAAATTTGATTTTGGTCCTCATATCCATCATAGCCACTATCGCCAGTATCCGTTCTTCCTGCAAGCTCATTCTTTAACTTCTCTAACTGATCTTCAAGGAAGTCCACATGTATTTTTTCTTGAGCAGCAACTTTAATCCTTGCATCAGCTTCTGCTAGCCTCATCTCCAACATGTTGATCTGTCCTTGCAATGCCTCCTTCTCACCAAGAACATTTTCAAGATCTTCAAGTGCACTAGTTCGAGCTTCATTCAGAAGCGAGATATCTAGTGAACATTCAACAAGGGTGTGGGGGTTGGGGGAGGAAGTACATTACTCAATGAAATGACATCAGAAAATCGGTGGAGCTATGGTGGAAGATCAAGCAAATAAGTCAATAGAATAAACACTGAAATTGCCTACTTTTTTCAGCATTCCTTATCATGCCTGTCAAATCCTCAAGTCTAACAATTGACAGCTGCTCTCCACTATCATCATTCTCCGTCTGTAAGGAAAAAAAATTTATACTATAATTATCTGTTTGTAGGTAAAAGTGAGAAGAGATAGACCAGAGGCACAAGCATATGGACTTCAGAGGTAACTTCAGGAAAAACTAAGATTACCCAGGTCTGTACAACAACTAACAATTTAGCAATATAGGGTGCTCCTTAAGAAACTCGTTAAGAAGTACAGGACAAGGATCAACTGAACAATTTTTTATTTTAATAACTCTTTAATTATATGAAGTATGAATATACAGTGCTTAAATCTGAAATTTCTCTGCCTAAGAACTTAGTAAGTTGTATGGCACGGTAAGGTTAAATCATACAGTACCCAGATGAAAGGAAGAACCAAAAAGGTGTGCAGGATGATTCAGGGAATATTGTCTACTCTGTTTTGATAGGGTAGCAAGTAAATGTCAAGAATGAGAAAAGTCCAGATCATGCACATAAGATAACATGCAGTGCTTCAGCACACTAATGGTTTTCAATATAGAATGGAAAAATGCAAACCTGATCTACACTAATGTACAGTTCAACCTACCTTTCTCCTTACTAGTCCATATATTATTAAGCAGTTTCCTCCATCCAAGCATGAGTCAAGGTGTGTTCATACATAGAGATATCTTCATTGAACCAAATGTCTTAGAGATGCACTTTTTTTTTTCTTGCAAAAGACATATTTTGGTCCCATAACAGCCACTCAGGCCGCATCAAGGTAATATTGTCCGTAAGGTTCCTTCTAAAGAATAAAATGAACACCTTGAAGTGGTTTTTATTTGTACTCAGCTAATCTCCCTCCTTGACTAGACTTACTATTAACTCATGTATGACCATGAAACAAAACTAAGTTATTAATAAAGTTATCAAAACAGCAAAACATTGAGCCGAATTGAACGAAGTATGCATTTTTCCAAAGAATACCAGAGGTTTTTCATCCACAATAGTTGAACAGCAAGAATTTGTCTCGGTATTCTCAGCAGGAAGATTAGTGTCAAAACTAGCATTAGCTGATGCCATTGCTTCAGGGAAATTAGTGATGGCATCTGTAGTAGTATTTTGAACTTCACCACATTCATCACTTGTTTGAAGTTTTGCATCCATTGGACGTGGTTTGGGAGAGAATTTCTTGGCCTGCTGCCTCTTATGTTGGGAACTGAACAAAGCAATACATTGTCAAATCAGCAAATTAACAATTTCAGGGAGTCATAAGCAATAACTACATAACGGCAGAAGTTCAAAAAGAAATTCAAGCAAGATAATGATGATTTCAATTTTATTTAATGAGGTGCTTTGTATGACCAAAAAGGATGTTTAAAGTATGAATTAGTGTACCCTACTACGAATCACATATGAGCATGGATTGCAAAACTGGATTTATTGCATGAACCATTTCTTAAAGTAGATGTACTTCCAACAATTGCAATGCCTTTTGTCATCTATCCATGTTCAAGAACCAGGGTTCAACATCTAATGAAATCAAATTCATTGGTTGCTTCTGTTTGATAAATGTACTTTTGCAAAACAGTCAATGTTGGAAGAAAAAGTACAATGAAAAAGATCTTCTTCTTTTCCATTTCTGTAGTGTAAGAGTCCCGTACAAAACTTTTTGAGCAAATTGCACCGGCACCCTAAAACGGAGGCTTTAAAGCACTGACACTCCACTTTATGTTTGAAAAACAGACACCCCAAAATTAAATTTTCATTGGACACATTACTCCCATTTGTCATTGAAAACCATTAAATCACAGTTTATTTTCTTTTAATACCAAGAATATCCCTATTAGAATATGAAGGGAAAAAAATAAACAGTGATTTAACGATTTTCAGTGACAAACTGGACTAATGTCCAATGAAAATCTAATTTTGGGGTGTCAATGTTTTTCAAACATAAAGTGGAGTGTCACTGCTCTAAGGCCTCCATTTTGGGGTGACAGTGCAATTTGCTCAAACTTTTTTTTTTTTCTCATAATTTAAGTTGGTGGAAATTCAGACATATAAACTAGCTTTAGTTCATTTCACAAAGGGAAGTCTAATAGGACCATTATTCCACGTAAGTTACAAAGGTGACTACAAAACAAATAGCTCAGATATCACCCTTTTTTTTCTTCTTCTTCTCTCTCTGACAGACTCCACGTATGGAAGAAAATCAAAGAGGAAGATTTTAGATTTGCAGAATTAATTATAAAGGACATCCAAGACAGCTTTTCTGATACGAGTTCCAGGCCCTTATTCTTTTATTTTCTATTATTTTTCTTTCCTTTACTAAATCTCAGTAATTTATCAATGAGCAATGAATCATCCTAGAAGTAGTCGAAGGTTCATACCAAATAGGAGCAGGACAAAAAGATCCAAGAAAAGAAGAATAACCCACGTACCAAAGTTCGAAATTGGATTCCAAACCGAATAAACACAGAAAATTTTAATAAGAATTTCAGAACTAGAAAAAACCCATTTAACTAGTAGAGGAAACTGAAGAACAGCCTAGAATGGATCAAAACCAGATAAACCATAAAAAAATTCTGTCAGTGATAGGCTAATAAACACATCAAATTTTTGGAGTGAACCAAACTTAGATACTGAAGGAGGAAAGAAAGAAAGAACCTGAAGGCCCTCTGGCGCATTTTGCAGGAGACAGGTAGAAAACGAGGCGGGGATACAGGCATCCGTAGATTCCAGTTATTGGAAGAGCTAAAGCCATGGCAGCTATGCCCCACCTGGAGGGTCGATAGCCTCGTCGCCATTAAAGCCCTGTTGAGAGTAAGAAACTAGACTGACCAGAGAGAGACAGTTTCCACCACAATGGGCAACCTACCGCAGTATTCGCGTCTGGTGGCCCATCTATTAGATATATAATATATCTGGTCTTCTAAACCGAAAACTAACGCCTAAGGATAAGGCTACATTTATTTGCTGGAATAAAGGCGCAGCGGGAAAAAAACAGGTTAAAAAAATTTTGACTATTTTTTCTTTAAATTCTAAAAATGTAATTTATTCCGTTTATTGAAGTTAGAAAGTTAAAAACTTGTCTGATAAAATGACAAGTCAACTTTCTACCTCAAACATTTTCAAAAATTCAAAAAATATGTGAGACTTTGTGAAAAAATGTGAAAAATTAAAATGAGACCTACAATTAATACTTTTTTACAAAATTTATTTATTTTCTTTTCTTTTCTTTTCTTTTCTTTCACTCCACTACACATGGGGCCCATTTTTTTTTTTACCCCACCTTTGCAAACAAACGCTAACGGACTGCTTATTTTTTATGTACCATCTATTTTCCCATGATGAAGGACATAGTCAATCAAGTCACATCCAAGGAGTCAAATTAAATTAAAATAAAATAAAATTCTTCTTCTAAATATTATCTTAACTTTTTATATATGATTTGAAAACCTTTGAATTTTCCTTTTTTTTTTTTATGACCAAAAACCTTTGGATAAGGGGGTCAAAGACTCAAACAGGCCTTAGACACTTTATCATACACTCCACAATCCACTTTTTCTTTTTTTCCCGGCCTTCCATGAGAGGTTTCAAATCGGCCAAAGGGGATTTTTCCTGTTTGGTTATGTGAATCCTTTGCCCAAAACGAGATCACCAAAAAAAAATTTGATTATGGGGGAAAAAAAAAAACCCCCCAATCAAGCATACATTTGATCATATCTAATATGATGTAAGTAAATCACAAACACAAAAAACAAGCAACCAACCAAATTTTTCCCCCGGTGTTCTAGTTTGATCTTTAGTTTAATGAGCACAAAAAAAAAAAAAAAGAAAAAAAAGGTTGGGGGGAAATTCACACCTGCCTTGCTGACTCTGGCTTAAAAGGTTTCAACCCAAGCCCTAGCCAACTATGGATCACCTTTCCTGACAGGTTTTAACCACTGAAATAGGGATGGAGTTTGCTAGTAAATATTAAAAAGCAATGAAAATGGTGTGTCTAGTTGTCTCCACTCCTACTTTTATGGTCAAAACCAGTCAAATTGTGTTCCTTGTCAGGGAATGTGATCTAGACTAGCCTTAGTCTATTGGGTTCAGTCCAGTCTAAGACCCCATGATTGCCATGATCCGGCTGGGATAGGCTTGATTTATCTTGATTGGTTGATTAACCCTATTGGCTCTAGTTGACCCATATCTTGCATTAAAAAGATTAATGAAAATGTGCCCGAGCAAAAGTTCAAGTTTTTTGAAACCTTAAAGTAAAAGGTAACATTCAAATTTTATCAACTCAAACTATTGAAATCAATGTACCAATATATGTCCAAAAGGCTAACCACACCACCTATCCTGTTGAGACCAACTCAGGGAGAGAATCTACAAATTTATTTGCCCACCTCATCAACAACAATGAGTGGAGTACTGGTTAGGGAAGAAAAGTTTCACCAATGCCCTATCTACTTTGAAAGTCACCATGCTTTGTGAAATCTCCCATGATCCTAACCTGAAAATCCTTATTGTAGGTCTAAGAACCCGAAATTTGGGTAGAAGGCAACTATGAGCCATCCAGGTAGAGACCATTGGATTGGATTCTAAACCAATGGAAGTGGATGGTGATGATGCTGAGTTAGGAGTCCTGATAGAGTGTGGAAGGAGATCCAACTTGGACGTTAGTGGATTTGGTGGATGGATCAAGTGCTCCTTGATGACACGTGTGGAAGGTCCTAAAAACCAGGTAGGACCCTTATAGAGTGTAGAGTAGGAGCTAGAGCAAAGCCATGGGCTTTCTGGGCCTTTGATCCTACACCTGAAACTAAGTTCCAAGGGTTGGTCGATTGGTCTGGTTACCTTAGGTGACTAGCCTGGTTCCAAGAGAAAAGGGCAAAATTGGAATTTCAATTTTTGAGGCCTTATTTAAGGTGTTTTCATTCTAAAATGTGACATCGTGATCCTTAGTCATGAGAAAATGTAAGAGATCATTAGAGATTACTTCGTGAAGGTGAAAGGGAGTGTGGAGATCTTTTGAAAAGCTTTTCGTGTAGCAATTAACTTTCTCAAAGGTTTGTACTCATCTCCATTCTTCTAACTTTCTTTTGCCACTGATTTTCACTACTAATTAGACCTAGTAGAAGGCTTCTAGTTATTGTATTAATCACCTTTTCTCTTTATCCTATAGTGGATCCCCATTCATTCTAGTTCACTTGTATTCTTTTTGATTGATTTAGGAAAAGACCTAACCTAGGATTCGTTAGGTTTTTGTTTCTTTTGCATTGATTGATGTTTAAACTATGTTGGTTCATGTTCTAGTATTATTTTAGAGTTGTCTATGAATTTTTTGGAGTAGTTTAGAACCTACTGGAAGCCTTAAGTCATTCATAGTCAATTATGTCCGTACTTCGAGGATGGTTGCTTGCATGGTTGCCCCGAGCAACCAGCCCCCCTGGTCAACTGCCCTGGTTGCCCGGGGCAACCCACTAGACCAACCACTCCTTGCAGTGTTGGTTCTTGTTCCTCTTTTTGATGTAGGACTTCTAGTGTTATTTCTAACTTTTAACCAAGATATTAATAGGACTTTTTGGGAAGCGTAAACTTATCCTTTAAGTGTCTTGTCGAAGTTGCGAATCAATAGCAAGGTGAGGAAGTTAGCTTGCACATAACCATTGTCGCTTTCTTATTTGATTTGAAACTTCAATATTGATATACATGTTGTTGTTATAACTTATAAGACTTAGGGATGATGATTATATTTTGAAATTACAGAATACAAGATGATTGTTTATGATATTGATGTATGGATTATACTTGAGGGCATTATGGACTTGAATTGGATTGTGGATTGTGAATGTTGAATTGAACGTTTTACTTCTTTGTGGGAGGTTGTTGTTGTTGTGACTATGTGTCACATCCACCCAGGGGTACCCTATCTGGGTTACCCGGAGAAGTGATTCACGGTCTCGCCGATCAAGTTTAGGAACAATCATAGCCACTTAGCACAATAATATAATCAAAAGCAAGAGCAAATTAAAATTTTCAAGTAACTTAATAATGAAATCAAGGAAATGATCTCAAAAGGATCATAAGGAACATCAAAGTGCGGAAATGATACAAATAGGATAATTAGTCAAAGTGTGAAAAGAAGGGGGAACCCATCCTATAATAATAGCGGAAGGTAGATCGACTAAAAATAAGGGTTACAACCAGTTCCCAAAGTGGCAAGGGAACAAACTAAACTACGGTCTCAACAAATCAAATAAAAAGTTAAAAAGAGAATGAGACGATATTATATCCCTAGCACACAAGTGCAAAACCGAATTGTTCCAGATAAGTCTCAACCTCGGACTGTTAGTCTTCATCAATGTGTTCACCGTAACCAGTGTAGTACGAGTCACCAACTTGGTCTTCAGAGTGTTGACCGTCATAGTCAACAATAGTAGTACCTGCAATAGAGTCTAACAAAAGATGTTGCAAAAAGGAGTGAATTCAAAAGAACTCAGCAAGGTAGGTTATTCCACAATAACATAAATCACATGATGCACAACATAGCATGATGCAATATGATATCAGACATACGATGCATGTATGAATCTAACTCTATGTTTGTTGGTCTCTATGGTAGACATGCTTTAAGTCATAGCACCATACTTCTTTAGGTAAGTCTTAGTCACTCAACATTGGGGGGAATTGGGTCCTGCATCCCTCTCGGACAATCCATGGCTGGGGTTTCGGTCACTGCTCTCTCACATCACCATTTGGTCTAAGTATTGGCGCATATCAAGGTAAAGCCTAGCCCAATGCAAGTCATCTACTCAGTCATATCATGTCAGATCCATATACGTCCATTCCTCCCATCCCGGGATCCTTTCCGGTATTCTTCACACTAGAGTCACGGATATTACCCACCGGACTCACCAACCCAATTGGTCATCCACAAATAGTAGACGGGAAGCTTTCATGTCCTCTCACGGATATGACCCACCGATCTTCGAGCGCCCGTGAGCCCAAGTCTAGCTATTTGCAACCCTACCAATAAATGGCCCCTTTCGGGTATCCATAGTATGGTTTATGTCCTCTCACGGGTTGGTTACTGGTCTTGAGCGCCCATCAAACCATACCCTACCACGGGTCGTTCGGTCTCAATGCCCTTCCGATTCGGGTTTGATATGACAGGGACATCCTAGCCAAACACCACTAGACAAGCCCTATATATGTCATCCAATAATTCGGGAAAGCATCGATGGGCATCTTCGGAGAACATCCCATACTATTCCCTCCGATGTCCAAGGACAGAAATGTCAATAGGACATTCCCCAATCCCAAATCATACCTATTCAATCACATTCTCAATTCCATCACATCATACATAAATGATATTTCATCATATGAAACGAGATATAATATAGCATGATCAATCACATATGTAATTAACAAGAATACATAATCGTGATAACCAAAGTGATATATAACGTGGTACTACTGTCTTGAAGTATATACAACAGTCATATGATGTTAGAAATACAACAATTAATGTGAATCTACCAAGTTTCCAACATAGAGGCATAATTCACATAATCCATGTAATTATGGTAATAACCGTCCTTACCTTAAGTCGCGATGATGATAATCCAATAATCTCAAAAGAATGATCCAAAGATGGTATTAAGACCCAAGACAAACATAAATGAAAGATTAGAGAAGAAATCGGGAAAATCGGAGGTCGAATGGGTCAAAACTAGGTGAAGTTGTAGTCAGGAACATGCTTGGTCGATGCTCTTGGTCGATGGCATCGACCAAGGAGGATCGACCAAGACAGTCTCGGGCTGCAAGGTGGATTTTTGTAATTTGGTCCAAAATCGGTCTTCCGGGGCTCGGATCGATCTAAAACTTGGAGGGATGATTAATAACAGTATAAGAACACTACCTAGCAAGTATTATCATAATCCAATGGCCTAATTGAAAACCCCCAATTTGAAATCCTATGTTCTATATGCTAGAACCATAGTCTTCAATGAAAATCATTGCAACTTCAAGAGGACTTAGGAATTTAATCAATAGAATATAGACAATTACTAACATATAATTAGGCCTAATTGAAAGAGAAAATCAGACTAAGAGATGAATTCATGTTGTAAAGAAGAGAAAAATCAAAATAAGAAAGCAAGAACATCTTGTATGAGAATCATAGCATGGAAAGGATGAAGAGAGGTTTAATCAAAGCAAAAGAGCTTGTAGAAGAGGTGGTTGCAAGGTTGTAGCACCTTCTTCAAGAACTCAGTAGAAAGAACAATAGTAGATAGGAGTAGAAAAGAGAGAAAATGAGAGAACACATACCTTGTAGATGAATTTTGAGAAGAGAGACCAAGATTTCTTTAAGAAACCTTCACCAAAGCCAAGGAGGAGGCTAAGAGGAGCCTTCTCTCGTTTTCAGGAGTTGCAAAGAGTATAATAGGGTTCAAAACACGAGGCTAGAAAAAATAGAATAGGGAATATTCCAAAAGAATCATTAACTTTGAGTCTGGGAAACTTTGGTCGATGCTCCTGGTCGATGGCATCGACGAAGGAGAATCGACAAAAGGCAGTTCAGCAGAAAAATCCAGAAATAGTTCAGCAACTTCGGACAGGGATTCGGAGGGCTATATGGGGTCAAATTGAGTGGGGTTTTCTCCTACAAGTCCATCAAGAAGTCTACTTTCAGGAAATCCCTTCGGATTGAGCACGGGAGTTCATTAGGTACTTCAAATAATTCACCCCTCTTCGATGCGCAGATTTTCACTAAACATTGACAATTTACTCAAGTAAGGGGCATCATCATCAATGTCCATGGGTTTTGGGTCAAACACCATGTCTTCCATAAAGAGGGCCCACAAGGACTTCTTCCTTCACTTTGGGACATTGGATCTACCCTAAGGAAAAGGTCAGACATGACCTCCTAAGGCTTTTAAAGATAGCAACATTGAAATTAAGGTCCGACTTCAACGTCTAACATTAAACAAGTCTTTCTTTATCTCAAAACAAATAGGGTGTCCTGGTTAGGTTTGGGCGGATTTCACACTATGAATTGGGGAATACCTAGTTTGGTAATCCTGGCTTGGGATATCAGTGACGGTTGTATGAGACATTGTTCTCTGACGCCCCCAACACTTTTTATAGTTAGTGTTTGCCATGACTAGGAGGTCTAGAAGAGTATGATTAGGCACCCCGTCATATCATCACCCTAGCGGTGGGGGTATTAATGCCGAGTGACCAGTGGTAGTGGTATTTGGTTGGTGGGTTCCCAAGCATGCGAGAAGCATGAGGAGACACAACATTGTCGTGGGGGCCATTCATTGGTAGTGTGAAATTCCCTGGATTTCTAATCCATCGACCCATGTTTTCAGGACATGAACCCGGGCCTCGAGTCAGCGACAACTGTGGACCATTCGTGTAACAACCCCCGTAATTCTAACCCGAAATCCATATTACAAGTTCGATAACTCGAAGGTCAAGTCGAATTAAGTTGTGGAGTGTCCGGATAGAAGTCCATGATCCATACCCTGAACCCATGGATCTGGATTCTCTTGATGAAGAACTTGCCTTGCTTGGAAGTTGGATCTCTAGTAGAAAGCAAGAGGTGTTTGGAGATGTCCAGAATGAAGGTAAGACCTCCCCATGTGTTGTTTAGGGTTAGGTTGAGGTTGGGAGTCAACCCCTTACGCAAAACACCCTTGTACAACAATGTACTAGGGGGCGGTTGCTTAAGGCGGCTAATTGGGCCAATCAACCGCCCCAAGCGACCGCCATGGTCTACTTACGGGAAATTGCCCTAATTTACCCCTTGTCCTCTATAAATAGCAAGCCTCGTGTTTTTAACTCATTATTATATTCGGGATTGGGGTTTTGGACGTTTAGGAGGCAGTGAACACGTGCTGGAAGGTGAGGAAAGCTTGGTTTGTGATCTGGATCTATTCCCCTTGTTTGTTTGCTGATCTGGTTGAGGTAGGTGAAACCCTTTCACTCCTTTCTCTTCTTTCAACTTTGGATTGGTGTTGGATCCATCTCCATCATGTTGGGATGACCTAATTATGATTGGCTGATTACCCTAATCAATGTGTTTGAGAAGATCCTGTCCGAAAACAAATCCCTGCATTCGAATAAAGGATGGATCTAATCAAAGGAGAGGATTTGGGTGATAGATTTGTGGTAATTTTATAGACTTGTTAAGTTTGGAATTCGGATTAAGATCATCCCAAAACTGGATTGAAATTGGATGATCAAAAGTCGGAATTTTAGAGTTGAAAGCAGTCTGTTTTTGGGGTGGTTGCTCAAGGAGGTCACTTGAGCCAAGCGACCGGCTAGGTCACAGTAGCTATGTGAGTTTGGCTTTTACTCTCTTTGACTCATGTCTCTTATATAATCTTGTAACCCTATGTTTAGGAGTTCTTTGACTTTGATGAAAGTCTTATAATTGTGATTGGATTGCACTCTAGGAAGCTTTTACTTAATTACAGGTAAGGAGACACTATCTTGTTTATATGCAATGACATGTATATGATGAATCAGATGTTCTCTATATCATTCATTAATCATGTACGTTGTTGTAGTTGTTTAATTCACTTTAATATTTGTCATATACTTGTTGTTTGTGTTACATTTATATACTTTGTTACTTCAAGATATTGAATGAATGGTTATGATATGATCTTGATTGATGTAGTGTAGTTGTGACAGAAAGGGTATCCAATTGGGTATTTTTGCTTGATATATCAGAAGGTTGTGGTATGGGACACATGCTAAATGATGCCTCTAGCACTATCATGACTGCTAGATGACATACCTAGGGAGTCTTTGCATGGCTAGGTACCCTACATACTATTACCCTTTTGGTAGGGGAATTGAAGCCGAATGACCCGTGACGATGGTGACGTGACTCTGTTTCATCCTACAGCGGTAACCAATCCGTGCAAAGACTCAGTGGTCCACTTTTGTTCATGTAATAGTAGGGTTGCATATGTTAGGGTTGGGCTCATGGACGTCCAAGGAGTGGCTTGGGTGTTGTGAGGAGTCATGAGAGCTTTCCGCCCCAATAATATGTGGATGACCATAGGGTTAGGGAGTGGAGTCCAACAGCGATAGCCAGTCCATGAGGGTTCTCATTCCTAGATTGCGAAGGATACAGAACCGAGTTGGTTGGTGCCATAGGGGAAGTATCTGGACTCCATATACTGTGTTACTAGTATGACCTTGCATTGGATTAGAAACCCCGACATGCGCCAGTACTCATGTCAATGGTCGTGGTAAGAGAGTGTTGACTAAATCCCCAGCCATGGATTCTTGATGAGGACTTGACCCCTTTACCTAGGATCCCAATAAAGGTAACCCTGTGAGGGATCAGAGTGACTAGACTGACCCAGTGGAGGGCTGGTGTTATATCTTAAAGCATGTCAACTGTCTAGAGACTTGCATAGTTAGATCTTAGTAGTTTTCATACTATTGCATATATTCATATCATATATGCATTGCTGGTTGTGTTGACATATGGATGAGAAATGGGTTATCCTTACTGAGTTCGTCAGAACTCATTCCTTTTCTTTGTATGTTATACTAACTGTATAGATGGTTTCACATCATCAGAAATCGGAGATAATTTGTATGACCAAACATTTTCGTATGAAGAGGATGTGGCACCATTAGTGGGAGATGGAGATAGCTTGCATGAAACCTCCTGAGGATGCTTGGAGTGCGCTTATAGCACCCATTGATGGCCGAAGGAGGCAGATTGCCAGACATTTTGAAGTTTGTCTGGAGAAGAATTGGAGAACCCCTTTGCTTGCTAATTAGAAAAACAGTTCTTAGCTTTAGAGAAAGAATCTGGAATGAAGTTAATTTAGTTTATTTTGATTGCTTCCGTTGAACTCGTTATTCCTTTTGAACATTGATTCTTTCTTTCAGTTTTTCTATTGGAGTATTTGGACTCCTATAATCCTTTGATTAATTATTTAAACTTGCTCGTGTTCTTGATTTATCTATACTTGCATTTATTATTAATGATGGGTAAGACCGTGGATCTTGTGACGGATCGCACCCACGGGTTGTCGGGCGGGTAATTGAGACTGGCGGGTGGCGTGTGACAATTTGAGTCAAGCCTGAAGGTTCGGAAGTGGACCCAATGCAAGTGGATGACCCTAGTTGACACCTCTTCAAGAATTTAAGAGGAGAGAGAGAAGTCTAGTCACGATGGTTTTAAAAGGCGATATTGGCACGTCCGGAAAACGATGATGTAAAATCCAAATGACAAGGTAATTTCACCCAAGCATAGATCTTTGAAAGACCTTTCTACCAATCCAAAAATCACCGGAATCAGACCTTAGTTGGACCCTCAACCAGGGCCAGTTGATTGGGCCGGTTGAATGGCCGGTCGACCGCCCCCGCCCAGTTTGGGGCATAATTGGGCTTTTACTGTTTGAAACCCTATTTCATGTTTTCTTTATCTCGTACTCGCATTTCATAATGCTAGTGCGAGGTTGAGGCTAAATGAGGAGGAGAAACCAATGGAAGGAAGGGATTCTAACCATTCAGAAGCATGTCAGCACCCAAATCATAGCAAAATCGTTAGAAAAGGTGAGAATCCTTAAACTCTCTTCTTTAAGCTTGGTTTTATGGGTTGTTCTTCGCAATAAATGATAGATTTAGGTAGTTGATGCATGTTAGGTCTATTGAACGCTTGTGTTTATTTATAATTATACTTCTCTTTAGTTTAGAAGTGGTTTGTGCGAATCATTGCGAATGAATTCATGTTTTGACTCTCTAAGACGCCCGCGGGCAATTTAGAGAGCCAAATTCGGGGCTTTTTGATCTAGAACGAATTGGATAAAATTGAAGGTACCCTTAGTGTGAAATCCAACTCTAAACCTAGCCAGGACACCCTATCTATTTTGGGTGAAGAAAGGTTTGTTTAATTTTTGACCTTGAAGTTGGACCTTGATAACAATGTTGCTATCCTTGAAAGTCTTAGGAAGTCATGTCAGACCTTTCCCTTAGGGTTGATCCAATGTCCCGAAGTGAAGGAGTGGTCTCTGTGGGCCCTCTCAGTGGAAGACATGGTATTTGACCCGAAACCCATAGAGTTTGATGATGGTGCTCCATACTTGGAAGCATATTGATGTTTAGGAGCTTGGTTGATGGACCTAAAACCCATTTGGACATGGTTTGAAGGTGCCCCTATGTGCTAGGAAGGTTGTTTGATGAGTTAGGAGAAGCCCATGTGAATTTGATGAAGCTTGGGCCTTGATATCCCTATTTTTGGCCTTGCTGACATGCTTGGTCGATTGGGTTGGTCGACTGGGTGGACTGGGCCAGTCGACCAACCAATCGACCAACAGGGTGTCAGATCCGAGAAAATCTTATGTTAAGGGTTTTTAGTGTCTATTTAAGTAGACTTCGAGTCCCTTCGCCCCTTTTGTTTCTAAAACCTATCGTGAACGTGGGAAGCCTCTCTCAAAGCCTCTCCTTGGTGAATTTGAAGAACCCTAGCAAGTTCTAAAGTTCCTCCTCTCTTGTTCATCTTCAAGGTTGGTATTCTACCTCTTTCTTCTCTAATCTCTTCTCTCTATTGTTCTAGTTCATTGTTTTGATTGTGGAGAAGGTGTTACACTATTGTAACTACCTATTCTCTGATCTCCTTGTGTCTTAGAGTGAACCCCAATCACTCTATGCATTCCTTGAAGCCATATGGTGAATCTCCTTGATTTTCCTTGTTTCTAAATTGGTTTTGATAGCATGATTCTTTCTTACTATAGTTTTTCCTTTCTAATCAGTATTAGACATTCTTATTCTTAGTTTTCATTGCTGATCTACTATATTCAATGTCTTTGAATGAATCTCCATTCATTCCATTGATGCTATGATCTTCATGCTTGAATTCTTAGCCATGATTATATGATATCTTCATGATCATTCCTTTAATCTGATTTCTCAATCATATTCTGAATTCATGTTAGTATTCATCTCTAATATATTGCTAATGATCCTCTTGAGTTAATCCTTAATCCTCCTTTGTAGCCATGGTGGTTTTCATTGGAAACCATGTTTTTGATCAAAATAGAAAGTAATGTTTTCAAAATAGAAAGTCATGTTTCCAAATTAGAAAGTCCTTTATTTTGATCATGAATGGTGTCTAATCCAAGCTAGATAGTCTTAGTATGTTTATGTGGAGTTTCCTTCGAATTTTGGATCAATCGGACTTCAAACGAAGAAGTTATGACCGATTTAGTGTTTGTTGTCGCGTACTATTTCAGGTGGTCGATTGCTTGGTCAATTGGACCAAGCTACCACCCAATTGACCAAGGCAGTCAGTAACTCCAATTTTGCTCTATTTCTACTCCTATCTCTTGGATTTACTTCTTATGACCTATACATGTTTTGTCAAGCTTGTTTAGGTGATTTTGGATCTGTTCTCTGATCTCTTACTTGAAGATTATAAGTTCGGATTACGATGTGAGTGTCCCAACTCACAATATGCCTATTTACATGTCTTATTGTAATATGACATGAATGATTGACTTAGCTACTGATGTTTTATTTTCTTTACATTATGATACTTCTACAACTACAGTAGTGGAATCCGGATCTTCTCCCCGTCGCGGGAGCACAGAGTGCTCCCCCATGGCTTCCAGACCACAAAAACCAGTGGGGCCCACTGGTGAAAAAAAAGCTTTTTTTTTTTTATTTTTTTCAAAAAATGTTTTTCACCATGGGGCCCACTGATATTTATGGTCAGGAAGCATGGGGGAGCACTTTGTGCTCCCCGTCGGGGTTGCTGATCCGGACTCACAGTAGTGTATTCATATTGTTATTTAGATATTGGAATTGATGATATAGTATTGTGAATGTGATTTGGACTATGATATGAATATGAATGTGAATGTGAATTGTATGGAATCATGATGTGATGTGAATGCCTAGGTTGTGGTTGTGGAATGGGGAATGCCCTATTGGCATTTTTGTCTTTGGACATCAGTGGAAGTGGTATGGGACGCTTTCCTATGGTGCCCCTTGACTCTTTCCTTGACTACTTGTTGACATTGTAAAATCCGGCCTTATCCTAACCCTGACCCGGCTCGGATTTTATATTGTTGCAGGTCCGAAGACCTGAAGTGGAGGTAGAAGAGACTTGTAGGCCCTCTTAGTTGAGGTTCGATGCTGTCCTAGCCTTGGAGATTGCATGATGCCCTTGATCGAGCACATGCGGGTCTAGTGGACATTGACAATGAAGTTGCCTTACTTGAGCACCTATTGAACCCCGGCTCAATCCGAAGGTGTTTCTTGAAACTAGACTTGTTGATTGACTTGTAGGAGAAAACCCAACTCAATTCGGATCTGTCTGGCCTTCCAATTCCCTATTCTAAGTTGTTGTCAAGCCTTGGTCGACTGACTGTTGACCGGCCATCGACCAGCAATAATGAAATTCGAAAATTCACAAAATCACTCACCATTTTGACCCTACCTTTTTGGAACTCGTGAATGAAGGTCTACCCCAATTATTGGCACTCCAGAGAACGAAAAGTGACACTCTCTTGGACCTTCCTTGGTGTTTGTGAAGATCCTTGACTCCAATCATTAGTTTTCCACCTCAATCATCAACTCAAGGTATGATTCCTCTTATTCTTCTTCTAATCTACTCATTATTCTATCAATTTATGATCTTAAGACCATGGTTGAAGTGCTGCAACCTTGCAAACACTTAACCATGAGTTTCCCCCTTTCAATTCCATGGTTATCACCCCACTAATTCTATGATATACCCCATTAAGATTGATTACATTGCATTGCTTTGATTCCCTTCATTTCAACCTATTCTTTAGTTCAAACTGATATGTAGTTGTATGCTAAGTCTAAATTACTATGAATTCATGATTCCAATTTAGTTCATACCATTCCCTTGACTGATTCACCATCATTCCTTACAATTACAATCAATCCCAATTCAATCCTTGATGTTTAACATATAGAACATAGGGTTTCAATTTGGTTATTTACAATTGGACCGTTGGATCGTGATAATTTTTGGTGTGTAGTGTCCCCATATTGCCAAAATCATGCCCTCCAAGTTTCATGTCAATCGGAGCACCGGAAGATCAGTTTCGGGCCAAATCCTCAATTCTGCCCATTACTATCAAGCTTTGGTCGACTGACAGTCGACCAAGATATGACAACATCCCTGTTTGTGGCCAAAATGCTTCGTTTGACCTCTTATTCAATTGTTTTCTTCTCTAATGTTGCTTATGTGTTGTCTAGGGTACAAACACTGACTCTTGGGCTATTCTTGGTGATTATTGGTATTATTTCCGACTTGATTAAGGTAAGGATGGTTATCACCATAAATAAATAGGCTATGTGCTTATGCCTTGAATTTCATAACTTGGTAAGCATGGTCTCTTTATTACTTTTGAACATCATAGGATTGTTATACATGCTTTAGAATAGTAGTATTGTGATTTCATATATTCTTGTTATAATGATTAATTATTATTGTCACTTATACTTATGATGAATCATTTCAACATTATGACTGAAGTTCTATTATGATGATGTATCAAATGTATGTGAGATGTTGGACTTGAGTATGTGGTTGCTTAGGTATGACTTGGGATTGGGGAGTGTTCTATTGACGCTTCTGTCCTTGGGCGTCGGAGGGAATAGTATGGGATGTTCTCTGAAGGTTCCCATCGACATTTTCCGGGTTATTGGATGACATACATAGGATTGTCTAGTTGTATGGCTAGGATTATCCTTGTCATATCAGACCCGAATCAGAAGTGCATTGAGACCGAACGACCCGTGGTAGGGTATGGTTTGATGGGCGCTTAAGACCGGTAACCACCTCGTGAGAGGACATAAACCATACTGCGGATACCTGAAAGGGGCCATTTATTGGTAGGGTTGCAAATAGCTAGACTTGGGCTCACGGGCGCTCAACACCGGTAACCAACCCGTGAGAGGACGTGAGAGCTTCCCGTTTACTATTTGTGGATGGCCAATAGGGTTGATGAGTCCGTAATCAGGGATAACGCTGACTCTAGTGTGAAGGATACCGGAAAGGATCGCCGGGGACGTATCTGGATCTAACATGATATGACTGAGTAGAAGACTTGCATTGGGCTAGGCTTTACCTTGACATGCGCCAATACTTAGACCAAATGGTGATGTGAGAGAGCGGTGACCGAAATCCCAGCCAAGGTTGTCCGGAAGGTTTCAGGACCCAATTCCCACCAGCTTGAGTGATTGAGACCTACCCAAAGATGTATGGTGCTATGACTTAAAGCATGTTGACCTTAGAGACCAACATTCATAGAGTTAGAACCATACTTGCATCATGTGTTTCATATCATATTGCATAATGTTATGGCTTGTATCATATGGCTTATGTTTTATGGAATGACTACCTTGCTGAGTTCTTTTGAACTCACTCTTTTTGCAACATATTTTGTTAGACTTTTCTGTAGGTACTACTACTGTTGACTGTGATAGTCAACACTCTGAAGACCAAGCTGGTGACTCGTACCACATTGGTGGCGGTGAACACGTTGATACAGACTAGCGCATCCGAGACTGATATTTGTCAAGAGAAAATGCGGCCTGGCTTAGTTTCTTATAATTTTGTTATTTAGGAAACATTGTATAAGTTAGAAGAAACTGTAATTTAGTTGTGAGTTGAGTCTTGAGTTGAAAGTTGTCGTTGTGAATCGTCTTTGTGAGTGAGTCTTTGTTGTGTGGTGTTGTCATGAGTCTGAGTTGTGTTGTCGTATGAGTCTGAGTTGGGTGTTGTCGTTGGGAGTAATAGTCGTGAGTGGTCGTCATGAGTTATAAGTCATAACTAAACATTAACAATTACTAAAGCAACAAAAGAAAATGCATAATGTACAATAACACAAGTAAAACAAACTAAATTTCATTAATGACATAAGAGATTTTTACAAATTTGAAAGAAAATACATCTGTGAAAGCATAAAAGGAAACTTCTAGCACTATCTTTCTAGGTGATTGACTCCGGTGATCTTTCTAGTCCCTCCTAGATTTGAACTTCTTCTCCAGTCGTGCAAATCTTTTTCTCAAGGTATACATATAAGAACTCTATCCTCTCCTATCGAGCTTTTATCCTCTTAAGTGTGGAAGAAATCGATGATTGATGAGAAGTAATCCAGATAGGGTACCCTTAGGGTGGATGTTTGGCTAGGAATACCCCTGTTATATCATACCCGATTCGGAAGGGTATTGAGACCAAACGACCCGTGGCAGCAATGGGGATTCATGGGTGCTCAAGACCGGTAACCAACCCATGAGAGGACGTGAATCACATTGTGGGGGCCATTTATTGGTAGGGTTGCAAATAGTAGACTTGGGCTCATGGTCGTTCAAGACCGGTAACCAATCCGTGAGAGGACATGAGAGCTTCCCATCTATCATTTGTGGATGACTAATAGGGTTGATGAGTCCGTAGTCAGGGACTATGCTGACTTTAGTGTGAAGGATACCAGAAAGGATCACCAGGGGTGAGGAACGGACGTATCTGGACTTGAGTTGATATAACTAAGTAGAAGACTTGCATTTGACTAGGCTTTACCTTGACATGCACCAATACTTAGACCAATGGTAATGTGAGAGAGCGGTGACCTAAACCCCAGCCATGGAATGTCTCGAGGATGCCGGACCCATTACCAACAGATGATGTGCGATTTGAGACCTTCCCAAAGAAGTATGGTGCTATGCCTTAAAGTATGTCTGCCATTAGAGACCAGCATACATATATAGAGTTAGAAGCATATTTGCATCTATCGTTTCATATCATTGCTTATATGTTTGCCTGTGAATGCATGTGAAGATGTTTATTGTGTTTGGATTACTTGCTAAGTTCTTTTGAGCTTACCCTTCAGGGGACTTGTTTTTAGATGACATTGTACTACCGAAAGAGAACTCGTGCCCCAGCACGGAGGACCTTTCCATACATGGTACAACTCCGGATGTCCTTGGACAAGGTGATGAATAACGAGTTAGCCAACACATAGATTTGGACTGCATTGATGGCTCCTATTGATGGCAGCCGGCATCGTCTTATTTGCCGATGGGATTGTGCACTAGATGCTGATCTGAAGCTTCAAGAGCATAACCCAAAGGTGAAGAAGATGAAGACTGAAGATGTGGATTAGATTCTCTTATTTCTTCTAGACTTTTATTTTACTTGTATTAGCTTAGAGCTTTACTTAGATTTCGATCTACCTTCCGCATATGTTGTGGAGTATATTTCAGCTATACTCTACAATTGTCTTTTGATTTGGTATCATGTTTTTCCATACTCTGATATTCTTTAGTGATCATTCTGAGATCCTTTCTTGACTTTTATTATTAATTTATTGGAATACAATGATTTGTTCTTGCTTTTGATTATGTTATTGTGTTAAATGGATATGATCGTTCCTAAACTTGATCTTTGGGGCTATGGATGACACACTTGGGTATTCCATATAGGCTACCAGCTAGGTGGATTCCTGCGGGATGTGACACTTAGGACCCTATTGCTGCTAATTAGACATTCCCAATGTTTCTTTTCGATTCAACTTCGAATCGGTTGCAAAATATTGAATTTTTGCTGAAACTAGGTTTAAAACGGCATGTTTGAACCTAATTGTCATATTGGGTTTTGTTGGGTGATTTTGAGAACTCTTTTGAAACCCATTAGATTTCTAATTTGTGTGTATTAATATTCTTGTGTGATTAGGAGTTTTTGTGAGTTTAATCACCGACTCTTGTGAGTCGAAGTTGTGAAATTGAGAAGGGAACCGAATTGAAAGGTGAGGAATGACTAACCATGTTGTGTATTATTAAGTGTTGTTATTTTGAATTCTATTTTTGATATAAATTGCTCTAGATTTTTATCTATCATAATATGCTTGTGTGTGGCTTTGCGCGAATGGAAGATAAGTTTGATGTTTGGTATTATCCTTTATTTGAAACTTTATATTAATGATATATAAACTATATGAGAATGAATGTGATGAATGATGTTGAATGGAATTATTCTTCTTAAATTATTTTATTAATTGGGGTTGTGGGTTCACCCATTACACTAGTGACCTCATGTGATTGTATCTAGACTAAATTGCATAAATGATAGGTGTCTTGAAGTGTTGGGCTAGGAATCCCTATGAGTACTACTACCCTTCCGGTAGGGGTATTGAAGCTGGTTAACCCGTGATGTTAGTGGTTGGGTCCTGGATGTCGAACAGGCCCACTATCATCATAGAGAGGTAGGGTTGCATATAATAGATAAGGGCTCCTGGGCATTCAAGACCAGTAACCAACCCGTGAGAGGAGATGGAGAACATCCTGTCTATTATATGTGTATGACCATTGGGTTAAGGTATGGGGTCCAACAGAAGCCTCTTGTTGAGGATTCCATTCATAGGTGGGAAGGTATTGAATCAAAAGGGCAGTAGGCATGAGGGGAGATATCCAGACCATATGTAGTACAAGACCCTATGACCTTGCACTGGGCTTAGGATTATCATTGACATGTGCCAAATCTCATACCAAACGGTGATGTGAGAGACTGGTGACCTATACCCCAACCACGGTTCGACAAGACTTTACCCAACAACCGCAAAGAATCCAATAGACATCTCTTGTTGAGGGAGAGTGACTGAAACCCCCCGAAGGAGATTGGTGTTTATGCTTAAAGCGTGTCTATCATAGAGACTACATGATAGAGTTAGGAACATCATATCATAATCATACATCATTTTAGTTATATTGTTAATCACATGCTTATCTTATGATTATGATGTGGAAATGATGGATGAATGCATGACATGGAAGTTAGTTAACCTCATTGAGTTCTATGAACTCACTCCTTTATTTGTATATATTTTTAGACTTCTCTTCACGTTATGAGGACCCCACTCCCATGGAGGATCCATTGGCGAGAGATTTCCATGAGAGCATGATTGGAGAAGATGTGAATGCACATGATGTCACATCCACCCAGCCGGTACCCTACCAGGCATACCCGGATATGTGATCCACAGTCCCGAAGATCAAGTATCGAGCAACCATGCCTCCCACATACGCGATAACACAATCATGAACAATAATAATCAAGGAAACGGATCATGATTTCATGAAAAACTTGCAAAGATTAAGGTTAAGATCACTATGATGATCATAAAACCTTAAGAATATAAAGAGATTAGTGAAGAGATGGTTGCTAACAGAGAATGCATCATCATCTTCATTGTCTCAGACAATAAGAAATAGAAAACAACAGTAGAAGTAGAAGATGAGAGAATAAACAAACCTTAGATGCAAGAAGAAGAAGGATTGCTTGAGTTCTTGCAAGAATCTCACCAAGAATGCAAAGGAGAGGCTTGTAAATGAGTCTCCACACGTTCCAGAGGGGTTAGGAGGCAGATGAGACGAATTAATCTCGTAGACAACAATATATAGAGCAACTAAGACCTAAATAGCAAGACAAATCTTGTTGGTCAATTGGTTGGTCGATTGGCCCAATCGACCAAGCATGATAGCCAAGACAAGGATTTGAAGGACCAAATCAAAACCAAACTTAAAGAGGTTCTCCACACATATCATATGACTTACCTAGTATGTAGAAATGCCTTCAAACCAAATCAATAATACTCCAAGTCCATCAACTAATCTCATCTTCAACTAGGTGTAGTTTCCTTTTTAGTTCCAAACAAGTTTCCATATATGGAAAACCATCGTCAACTTCCATGGGTTCCGGGTCAAACTGTGAAATCCCACCTACCCTAGAAAATCTGGTTTTTTGGTCATTTTGGGTTCTATTTATGTGGAACTTCGTGGTTTTCACCCCATTTTCTGTTGGGACTCTCTTGGGACGTGGGAAGGCTCCTCTTGGGTCTCTCTTTGGTGTGGGTGAAGAACTCCTACAAGAATCTTGATTCTTCTTCTCCAATTTCTTCCCCAAGGTATGTATTCTCTCACTTACTCTCTAATCTACTCTCACCTCTTCTCTTTCTTGCTGTTGAGACTATGAAGATGGTGCTGCAACCTTGCAACCACCTCTTCTAATATCTCTTTTGATTTGCCTAAACCCCATTTGCATTCTATCAATTCAATGTTCCCTATACATGATCCCTAACCTTGCATTCTTATGATTTTCTTCATAACATCATGATTTCATCTCATAAAACTGATTTGCTATAGTATACTAGGTATGATTTCTTGTTAGTAATTGATTCTAATCTATTGTTCATCTTTCCCTTAATTGATTCTATGAATTCCCTTGCAATTGCAATCAATTTCATTGAAAACTATGATTCTAGCATATAGAACCTAGGGTTTCAATTTGGGTATTCCTAATTGGACCGTTGGATCTTGATTAAATTTAGTGTGTAGTGTCCTCATATTGCCATGATCATTCCCTCCAAGTTTCATATCGATTGGAGCATCGGAAGATCAGTTTCGGGCCAAATCTCCATTTCTGCCCGTTACTGTTTGCTTTGGTCGACTGCTTGGTCGACTAACAATCGACCAGCCAGTCGACCAAGATATGACAGAAACTCTGACCTTGGCCAATTTGCTTCGTTTGACCTCCGATTCGATTGTTTTATTCTCTAATGTTGCTTATGTGTTGTCTAGGGTACAAACACTGACTTTTGGGCTATTCTTGGTGATCTTTGGGATTAGTTTCGATTCGATTAAGGTAAGGATGGTTATCGCCATAAATACATAGGCTATGTGCTTATGCCTTGATTTTCATAACTTAGTGAACATGGTCTCTTTATTACTTTTGAACATCATAGGATTGTTATACATGCTTTAGAACAGTAGTATTGTGATTTCATATATTCTTGTTATAATGATTAATTATTATGGTCACTTATACTTATGATGAATCATTTCAATATTATGACTAAACTTCTATTATGATGATGTATCAAATGTATGTGAGATGTTGGACTTGAGTATGTGGTTGCTTAGGTATAACTTGGGATTGGGGAGTGTTCTATTGATGCTTCTGTCCTTGGGCATCGGAGGGAATAGTATGGGATGTTCTCCGAAGGTGCCCATCAACACTTTCCCGGGTTATTGGATGACATACATAGGATTGTCTTGTTGTTTGGCTAGGATGTCCCTATCGTATCAGACCCGAATCGGAAGGGCATTGAGACCGAACGACCCTTGGTAGGGTATGGTTTGATGGGCGCTCAAGACCGGTAACCAACTCGTGAGAGGACATAAACCATACTACGGATACCCGAAAGGGGCCATTTATTGGTAGGGTTGCAAATAGCTAGACTTGGGCTCACGGGCGCTCAAGACCGATAACCAACCCGTGAGAGGACGTGAGAGCTTCCCGTCTACTATTTGTGGATGACCAATAGGGTTGGTGAGTCCGTAGTCTGGGACTATGCTAACTCTAGTGTAACGGATACCGGAAAGGATCGTTGGGGGCGAGGAATGGACGTATCTAGATCTGACATGATATGACTGAGTAGATGACTTGCATTGGGCTAGGCTTTACCTTGACATGCGCCAATACTTAGACCAAATGGTGATGTGAGAGAGCGGTGACCGAAACCCCAACCAAGGTTGTCCGGAAGGTTTCAAGACCCAATTCCCACCGGCTTGAGTGATTGAGACCTACCCAAAGAAGTATGGTGCTATGACTTAAAGCATGTCTACCTTAGAGACCAACATTCATAGAGTTAGAACCATACTTGTATCATGTGTTTCATATCATATTGCATCATGTTACGGCTTGTATCATATGGCATATGTTTTATGGAATGACTGCCTTGCTGAGTTCTTTTGAACTCACTCCTTTTTGCAACATATTTTGTTAGACTTTTCTGCAAGTACTACTACTGTTGACTGTGATGGTCAACACTCTGAAGACCAAGTTGGTGACTCGTACCACACTGGTTGCGGTGAACACGTTGATAAAGACTAGCAATCCGAGACTGATATTTGTGAGGAGCAGATTCGGCCTGGTTTAGTTTCTTATGATTTTGTTATTTAGGAAATATTGTATAAGTTAGAAGAAACTGTAATTTAGTTGCTTACTTTTTCTTTCCCTTCTTTTGAGAATCGGTTGTAACCTTTACTTTTATTCGACCTACCTTCCGTTGTTGTTGTAGAGTGGATTTCCGCCTCCTTCCACATTTTAATTATTTATTTTATTGGCATCTTTTCCGCACTCTGATGTTCCTTGTGATTCTTCTGATATTCTTTCCTTGACTTTTATTATTAAATTACTTGAAAATTATGAATTGTTCTTGCTTTTGAGTAAGTTATTGTGCTAAGTGGTTATGATCGTTCCTAAACTTGATCTTTTGGGCTGTGGATCACTCCATCGGGTATTCCAGATAGGGTACCGGCTGGGTGGATGTGACGCAAACATCAAGTCTTCCACTGAGGTGGCCCATAGTTGACTCTTCCTTGCTTGGGCATCGGACCACAAACAACGGGGTTTTCGGGTCAAGGCGGGTCGCAATATTAGTGAAAGAAGATAGATCCAAGCCAAATAAACGCAAAGGCCTAAGCAAGGCCTGGCTATACAAGTGTCCCATAGGTGTACACAAGGAAACAAGGGCCCCCCCCGGGCCCGCACGGAGGGTAACACCCCCGACACCCACGACCATAAGGTAAGACCCGAGTATGCGGGACTCACCACCCATGGGCCATCGGCCCCCAAAAAGGAAGAGTCAAAAGACCGGAAGGTTAATCCAAAACAAAACCATAGTACAAGTCAAACATGATGCAAGAGAAGAAACACAGAACAAGATGATACAACTCCGCTGTTACGCAGCGCGCCGACTAGGTAAGTCCAACCAATCACCGGTTGGGGGGTCCCCCGGGACAAATCCATGGCTAGGAACCCAACAGGCTAAGGAGGGGCCCAAGCAAGTCACACAGCAATCGATCGCGTCCATTCCCCCATCCGAGACCTCCCCGCTTCACACTAGAGTCACGGATTTTACTCCATGGACTCACCAACCCTATTGGTCATCCACAAATAGTAGACGGGAAGTTCTCACGCCCTCTCACGGATCTAACCCACCCGGTCCCGCCAGGTGAGGCGCCGCCCAAGTCTAGCTATTTGCAACCCTACCAATAAATGGCCCCTTTCGAGTATCCGTAGTATGATTTATGTCCTCTCACGAGGTGGTTACCGATCTTGAGCACCCATCAAACCATACTAATACCACGGGTCGTTCGGTCTCAATGCCCTTCCGATTCGGGTCTGATACAACGGGGATGTCCTAGCCAACACATCTAGACAAGTCCTATGTATGTCATCCAATAATTCGGGAAAGCGTCGATGGGCATCTTCGGAGAACATCCCATACTATTCCCTTTGATGTCCAAGGACATAAATGTCAAAAGGACATTCCCCAATCCCAAACCATACTTATCCAATCACATTCTCAATTCATCATATCATACATACATGATACATCATCATATTGAAAGATACGTCATAACATCACATGATCAAGTGTATAAGTAAGTGACAAGAATGAATAGACATGATAAGCAAAGAAAATAAACATGGTGCTACTGTCATAAGGTAACTACATCAGTCATATGATGTCTAAAAACAACTAATAAGCTAAGCCTACTAAGTTGCCAAAATCAGTGTAATAATCACATAGTCTATGTCATATGGGTATAATCGTCCTTACCTTAAGCCGCGATGATGATAATCCAAAGGCCACAAAAGAATGATCCAAATATGGTATTAAGACCCTAGACAAACATAAATGAAAGATTAGAAAAGAAATCGGAAAAATTGGAGGTCAAACGGATCAAATTGGCGAAGTACACAATTCAACAATCAATCGGTTGACTGATTGGTCGACTGACCCAGTCGACCAAGCAATCGACCAAGTGAATAGTGCCGGGGCTGAATAGTGATTTTTGGCCCAAAATCGATCTTCCGGGGCTCGGATCGATCCGAAACTTGGAGGGATTCATTGTAATAGTACAAGAACACTATTAATCAAGTAATTAACACAATCTAATGGTCCAATTAGAAACCCCCAAATTGAAACCCTATGTTCTAAGTGCAAGAATAATGGCATGAATTGAAATCAAATGAAATTGCATTGGAAGTGAATGAATTAGCTAGGGGAACTAATAGGAATTGGATTAGAATCATTTGGTAGCAATAAACATAGACATAGCACACTATATACCTCAATTTGGGACAAGAATACATGAAGTTAAGAAGAAAATCAAAGCAATGCATATGCAAGAATTGAAATGAGGGCATAACATCAATGGAAATGGAATGAGATCAATTATTAGCTAAGAGTGAACACTTGGAGTGATGGTTGCAAGGTTGTAGCATCAACTCCAAGGTTGCAATAGCAAGAAAAGAAAAGAAAAGAGTATAATAGAGAGTGAGAGTGATGAATCATACCTTGTAGGTGTTAATGGAGACAAGAATCAATTATTTGCAAAGATTGGAATGGAATAATCTTCACCACTACCAAGGAGGTGCTTTGGGAAGCTCTCCCCATGTTCTCAGCAAGTTAGAAATGTGAAATAGGGTTCAAGACTCGAGAAACACTTTAATAGAGAGAGGAATATCCAAAAAGCATATTTTTCTTGGATTTGTACAACCTTTGGTCGACTGGCCCAGTCGACCAAGCATGTACAACATGCTTGAATCAGGGAAGTGAAAGGCTATACGGATCCGAATTGAGTTGGGTTTTCTCCTACAAGTCAATAAACAAGTCTAGAGTAGAGAGATACCTTTGAAACAAGACCGGAAGCGCATCAAACACTTCAACTAAGCTTCCCCTCTTCTAGGTGCAACTTCTCACTGAACACTGACAGTGTATCCAAGTAAGGGGCTTCACTGTCAATATCCATGGGCTCCGAATCATACACCAAGTCTTCCACTACAAGGGCCCACAAGTCTCTTCTTCCACCACTCCAGGTCTTCGTACGTACACACATCAAGGGATTCGGGTCAGGGTCAAGGTTAGGACAAGGCTGGGTTTCACATATGATGCGTCATGCTCATGTCAAGATTGTTCTTATGGAGTCGCCTTCCATTAGAGTCTTCCTTAGAGACTTTCCGCTGCGAACAAACTATTCTCTTTTCTATTAAACTCTGATATTTATGTCTTTTGGATTTGAACTGTGGATGATTGTAATCAATATTTTGGATTTTGGATTTTAATACTTGAACTTGATTATTCTTGTCCTTTTAATTATGCTATATCATGTGTTGTATGGAATTTTCATTGAACTTAGATCTTGCGGTGTATCACCCCCACGGGTATTCAGGTATGATTAGATCCGGATGGGTGGGGTGTGACAGGTAGGGTTGCATATAACAGGCTTGGGCTTGTGGGCGCCCAAGAAGGAGAGAAGCATGAGGGGACACGAGAGCCTCCTGCCCATTATATGTGGATGTTCAATAGGGTTAAGGGAAGGCGTAGTTCGAGAATGATACATTAGCTCTAGATAGGGAATGATATTGAACCAAGAAGGCAAGAAGCATGAGGGGAGGTATCTAGACCTAGAATGATGTGACTAAGTAGTTAATTTGTATTAGGTTAGGCTTATCCCTAACATGCGTAAGTTCTCATGCCAATGGTGGGATGATAGAGTGGTGATCTAAACCCCAACCATGGTAATAGTTCAAGAATGATGACTATACCCCTTACCCAGGATCTCAAGACCGGTAGCCAATCTGTGAGAGATTAGAGTGATGAGACCTGCCTCGAGGAGGCTGGTGTTCTATCTTATTACGTGTCTACCATATAGAGACTAGCATCAGTTAGAGTTTAGTAGCATTGTTGCATTCCATTTCATATCAGGTTACATTGATTGATATCTTGACTTAAGCTGTGATTATGGTTATATGCTTGTGAACTACTTGTTGAGTTCTTCGGAGCTCATCCTCATGGATATATGTTTTAGATTTTGTTACAGATCTAGATGCCATAGCAACTTAAGAATATGAGATGCCTATGACCGTTCTATATTGTGTACTAGAATATGGGGATGATGACATGCATGGTGACACGTATGCATACTACGATGGTGCATACTAGGATTAACCCCATGCTCGTGTGAGACAGAGACGATTCAAGAGACTGGATATTTTGAATTTCATACATACCTTTTAGTTAAGACACTTACTAGATGTAAACCTTAGGAGTTTTAACTTCTCTTTCCAGTTTGTTTATCTCAATTTTGACATTACTTCCGCACTCTGATTTGGTTTTAAGATCATTCTGAGATCTTTGTTATTTGATTTACTCATTTATTCTTATATATATAGAAGTTGGAATGGTTTGTGATTGTTTGAGACTTGATCATTGGGTTGTGGATCACTCCCTCGGGTATTCGGGTGGATGGATACTGGCTGGGTGGATGTGACATGCTTAATGCTAAAACAAGGTACCTTGAGGTAGATAAACAGGCCTTAGTCTTACTAGTGGCTACAAGGAAGCTAAGGCCATACTGTCAAGCTCATCCCATAACAATGTTGACCATCTAGCCATTAAAGAAAATCATGCATAAGCCAGACCTAGCCAAAATATGGTAGCATGGGCAATTAAACTAAGTGAGGATGAGACTGACTTTAAACCTCATATGGCTATCAAAGCTTAGGTGTTAATGGGCTTTGTGGAAGAAAGTGACTCACCCACCATGGAGGTGGAAAATTAGTGATTAACCCGATGGAAGGATCATTCATGTTGATGATTCAAGCTACCCTGCCAGTTCTAGAGCCCGTCTAATGCTACAAAGCCTTGAGGGGTTTATAGTCTAGTGTCCACATTTTGAATTTGAGGCTTCAAACCATGAAGCCAAGTACCTTGCAGAGTTCGTCTGTGTTTAGAATATCGAGATCAAAAGTGATTCGGAGTTGGTGGATAGCCATGTACTTGGAGCCTATGAGGCAAAGAATGAAAGAATGGCTAAGTACATGCAAAAGATCAACGAATGCAAGGCATGGTTTGAACAATTTAACATCCAACGGATGCCTACTTGCAAAATAAAATAACCGCAAGCACACAATATCGTGTAGCTAACGGGTCGATTTCAGGGAGATATGCCACCTAGAATTCAACTTCTTAATAGTAATGCGAGAGTGGAATGATTCAATTTTGTTAACTAATTAATTAAACTAAACCAACGATCCTAATCCATACATCTAATGCAATCGAATTAAGATGAAAAATAAAGCAAACATAACCAATGCATAAATAAAAGACAGGAAAAATAATGCAAACAATAAAAATAAAAGGGGAGTGATCCGAGTGTCAACTCTGGAATCGAGGGAAGGGGAGTATAATAATAATAACTTTGACCGTGGACCATTTGCCGTAGCTTACAGTCCACCGATCTGGGGAAAGGGTATTAGAGAAAAAGAAATTGCAGAAAAGAAATAACGGAAGAAACAGCAAAAAC
This sequence comes from Hakea prostrata, assembly GCF_041222555.1. Lineage (NCBI taxonomy): Eukaryota > Viridiplantae > Streptophyta > Magnoliopsida > Proteales > Proteaceae > Hakea > Hakea prostrata. Next base: position 37,914,599 of record NC_142608.1, read on the forward strand.
AAAAAAGACGCGCAAGACAGAACAAAAAAAAAAAAAGGGAGGGGGGGAGACACCGCCACCCGGGGGGGGCCCGCGCAAAGTATATAACAAAGCAATAAACAAAGCAATAAACAAAGCAATAAAAGCAAAAGGGAAACCTTAACCAAAAAGAGGCACAACTGTAGGCATCTTTGATCAAGGACCCAGGGGGAAGGGAGAACAATAATAAATGCTGAAATTTAAATCCTAAATTAAGAATATAAATGGGTAGATAGAAGCGGGAATGGAGGGGGGGAGAGAAGATTATTGAAGAATCTTACTTACTTGCATCTTTCAAACAAAACTTGAATAAACGATTCGAATCTCAACCAATCCGACCACCCAGATCTAGATCTAGAATGATCTAGATCTGCAATTGCTAGACCCAAAGAGAAAGCGAATCCTCAAACTTGAAATTTGAATTTGAACTTGAAATTGCATTGATAAAACTAAAGGAATTAAACTTCCAAAAAATGAATTACACAACTTCAATATTCCTAAACATTCAATCTAAAAAACTAGAACCCACAAAATAATCAAAGAATTAGAGAAAACCTAGAGCAAGACAAAGAGAATAGAAGGTGCAAGACTAAAATAAACTAAAGAGAAAATAAAGTGTCTAGACCTAAGAAGGAGGTAATAGTTATAGAAGAAGGAGAATAATTTACAAACAAGGAAATAATAATAATAATAATAATAATAATAATAATAATAATAATAATAATAATAATAATAATAATAATAATAATAATAATAAGAGTAAAATAGAAGAAGAAAAACAAATAAAGAAGGAGCAAAAATTCGTTAGAAATAAAGAGAGAGAGAGAGAGAGAGAGAGAGAGAGAGAGAGAGAGAGAGAGAGAGAATAAGTGGAGAATTAAATAAATAAAAAAATTAAACTTGATTTTAACGTGGAGAAAAAGTGGAAGAAGAAAGAGAAAGCAAATAAAAAAAATAAAAAAATTTTTTGTTAACAAAAATATAATGGGTTGGTTATTAAGGAAATAAGAAAGTAAATAAAATAGAAAGTGGGGAGAGAGAGAAAAAAAAAAACTAATTAGAGAAATAAATAAAATCTAACAAACTAAATTTTCTAAAAAAAATAGAAAATCCTAGTCTTTGACTACTTGTGGGCCCCATACATTCATTCTTACAATAAAGAAAAAAATAAAATAAAAATCCTAATCTAATTTTATAAGATATTCTGGAGTTGGCCCATAATTGCATCTCTAGCCCATCATGCTCCAAATCAGGCCCATTTCCACACTTGACAATTTGAACGGACCTCTTGACGTGTAAAATCACATGTTTAATACCCAAAACTCCAGATATTTGCTCAAGTCCTAAAATTTCATAAATCTGCAAAACATCATAAAACCCAAGGTAACTCCACTCTAAGTGTGTAAAATGCATGTTTTATGTCCTAAGATTTCACACATAAATGTGGTCATCAATGCTCAAGAAAGGAAATGTTATAGCAGATGCACTAGAACGCTTGGCCTCTGCAAAGTTCTCAAGGTTGGCTCTAGCAATATAAGTGAAAGAGGTGAGCACCTCGACTTATACAAAATTTTGAAACAATGGATGTGGATGAAAAACTCTTGGATGGACCCCAGAGTTTCATATTTTTGGAAATTATATACTGCTAGATGATAGAGAAAAGGCAAGGATATTAGGAAGAAAAGCAATGAAGTACACACTTGAGGATGGAAGGTTATACAAAAGAACAATCACTGGCCAGCTTTTGAAGCATTTAGGTCCGACTGACGTTCATAATGCCTCAATAGAAGTACATGAAGGGATTTGTGGAAGCCAGAGCATTAATATATAAAATGCTCAAACAAGGTTTCTATTGGTCTAAAATGCAGCAAGAAGTGATGGATTGTGTGAAGAATTGACACCACTATCAGATCCATGTCCTAGTTCAAAGGCAACCAACTAAAAATCTGACTTCAATCCTTAGTCTAATTCCCTTTGTCGTGTGGGGAATGGATATACTTGGACCTTTCCCACAATCATCTAGAGGTAGAAAATTTGTGGTTGTACCTATAGTCTACTTCATCAAGTGGTTGAAGCAAAGGCATTGGCCACCATAGCTAAAAAGCAAATGGAGAAGTTTTTTAGAGATAAAGTGATCTTCCATTTTGGGCTACCAAAAACTCTGCTAATGATAATGGGAGGAGGCAGTTTGATAATGATTCATTCAAGGAATTCTATGTGCAGCATCACATAGAATTCATAAATCCTTCTTAGCTTTCCCACTATGTAATGATCAATTTGAGATGATAAACAAAAGAATTCTAGATGAAATAAAAACAATACTCAAAGATGCTAAGTCCCTGTGGGTAGAGGAGTTATGCAGTGTACTATGGTCATATAGAACAATGGTATAGACTTCAACTAGATAAATTACCCCTTTCAAGTTGGCATATGATACAAAATCCCTAGTTATAGTTGAGGTGGTAGAAAGTTTGGCAAGATCAAAAGTATTTGACCAAGTGGAAAATGAAAAAGGCTTAAAAGAAAACTTAGACTTTTCATTAATGAGATAAAGGAAAAAGCGTTGTACAGGAATGAAGAATATCAACGCCGAACAACAACACACTTCAATGCTAGAGTAACGTCAAAGACACTCTGAGTTAGAGATCTAGTCCTTAGAAAGGTATAATCTAAGAAATGTAAGCAAGTTATCTCCCAATTAGGAATGGCCATATGTAATAACCAAGGTGGTCAGAATCAAAGAGATCCATAGTGGGACATGATCTCACAGAAGAAACAAGCTCTCTCATCGGCACTGGAAGCTGAGGAGCTCTTTTGGTTCCAAAAATCAAGAGGTAAATATATCAAGGACAGAGACAGAAATATCAGGTACTATCATTTATCCTCTAAAATCCATCGTCACTAGGGGAAGATTGAGAACATTGAGCAGTAAGTACCCCTTTTGAAATTGCTGATGCTTTCTCTTGTTATATGCAAAAGTTGTTCACTTCCTCAAAACCTCTGGATCCCCTTTTCATTGAATGCCTCTTCCCGAACATGTCTAACTGTGTAAACCTGGAAGGGATTTCGAGACCCCCAACTTTAGAGGAAATAAAAAGGTTTGTTTTCTCTATGGATCCCTATAAGGCACTATAAGGCACCAGGAATGGATGGCTTTAATGCTGTCTTTTATCAGAAACATTGGGATTTAATGAGCATAGATCTTTATGATTTCGTCCTTAATTGCTTCAATCACTCCATACTTCCCTTTGGGGTTAACCACACACTTCTTTGCTTTATTCATAAGAAGGAGAATGCAAGGTCGGCAGTGGATTTTAGACCTATCAGCCTATACAATGTTAGCTACAAAATTGTGGCGAAATTGCTGGCACGTAGACTAAAACCTCTCTTGAAAAATTTCATCTCCCCGTGTCAAGGAGCCTTTGTGGAAAATAGACAAATCTCGGATAACATTTTGTTAGCCCAAGAAGTTTTCCACTTCATGAGTAAGACCAGAGAAAAAACTAAATTTGTTGCTCTTAAGCTTGACATGTCAAAAGCTTATGATAGAGTGGAGTGGAATGTCTTATAATTTTTTTTTTCTATTCTTAGGCTTTGACCATAAATGGTGTCTGTTGATTGAGTCCTTAATCTCTACTGCTTCCTTCTCCATAAAGCACAATGGCAACCCGTACTTCGGTTCTCTTGGATCCTGAAGATTGCGTCAAGGATGCCCGCTGAGTCCATATCTCTTCCTTTTCATCATGGAAATTTTATCTAAATTGTTAAATGAATATAGAACTCTTAATCTTCTCAAGGGGATTAAGGTGGCTAGAAGCGCCCTAGAGATCTATCACCTTTCCTTTGCTGATGATACTTTCTTATTTTGTCGGGCAGAGAAGGAAGATATCTTGGCACTCAAAGCAGTGTTAGAAATCTTTTCGAACATCATGGGTCGAGAGATTAACTTTGAAAAAAGTGGGGCATTCTTTAGCGGAAATGTTCCACCAAGCGAGAAGAATGCAATCTTGTCAACATTGAGAATCAAAGAGATGAGTAAAGACTCAATGTACTTAGGCTCTCAGCTCATACATGGCCGATCCAAAGTGAAAAATCTACATTTTGTTACAAAAAAAATGAAAAAGAAAATGGCCATGTGGAAAACAGCGAGCTTATCCTTTGCTGGAAGAGGAGTACTGCTACAATCTGTCCTTCAGTCACAATCCTTATACCATATGCAATGCTTCGAATTCCCAACGACTTTGTGTAAAAAAATCGATTCTCTGTGCCAAAAATTTTGGCTGGGAAATCCAACAAAGGAAAGGCAGCTTATGTTAATCTCATGGGACCAATGCTGTCAACAGAAAGAAAATGGAGGATTAGGTTTCAAGAAGATGGAAGATTTTAATAAGGCTTTGTTACTAAAGCAAGGATGGAGAATGCTTAAAAATCCAGAAGCCCTGTGGATTAGAACGTTGAAGGCAAAATACTTTCCAAACACGACACCGTTTGATCCGAAGGTAATGAGAAGAAAGGGATCATGGATGTGGAATAGTATTTGCGGGATCTTACCCACATTGGAAAAAAATGGTTTGGCGAAAGGTAGGAAATGGAAGGAGTACAAGCTTTTGGTTCGACCCCTGCATAAAAGATCCAACAGCTTGAACATATTTACCACCTGATATGGAGCTCTGGCCTAGAAACTCAATTGTTGCACAAGCGGCAATGTCTCTCAATCACCCACACAGGGACTTTCTTCTACCTCAAACCCCTCAATTTTATAGCATTTCCAACATAAATTTGAATAATGAAAGTGATGATTGGACGTCTCTTATCCCCAGGAATGGAGAATTCTTTGTCAAACGAGCTGGAAAAGTACTTTCAGAACAAAGAGAGACATCCACATCTATTTCACTTAAAGCATGGTGGAATTTTTTTTGGAAACTACCTCTTCACCCAAAATTTAAATTGTTTTTTTGGCGTCTCATAAATGCAGGTTTACCAGTCAAAGAAATCCTTGCTCAATGGATGTCGTTGACCCCAACCTATGAGCTATGTGGAAAAAGTGTGGAAACTTTATGGCATGTCTTTATCTCTTGTGATTGGATGAAATGAATTTGGGCGGCAGGGCCCCTAGGACTGAGAATAGAAAGGTTGATACACATATCCATCAGGGATATTTGTAGCTCCTTTCTATTAGATCCTACACCCAACAACCCAACTAAAAAATGGATGGTGTCGGTCTTCATAATTACCTATTATTTGTCTGGAAAGAAAGAAGTAACTCAGTTTTCAATCGAACCACCCCAACCCCAAAATTGTGTTATACAACACCTCGGCTTGGATCCAAGATCTAAAGTTAAACACAACAGATACTGTGGAAATCGAGCCTAATGAAAAAAGTGAAATATGTGTTAAACCTAACATCTGCCTTTGTAAAACTATTACTAACATGAATCATATGTCAATTCTCATGTGTGCATGGGTACATAATGCAGTACTAAACAGCGGCGGATGGAGTGTGGGGCTACTCTGGGAAGGACAACTAAAGCATATTAGTACAGGAGGAATTGGGAAAGGGAATATGACTGACGTGCTACTACATGGAATACATGTTGGAATAGATCAAGCACAACAAAGAAACATACAAATCGATGAAATTTGGTGTGACAAAAAGAATGTGCGAGACCTACTTTCACCTTCGACCCACAATAGGTGGCCATTAACTTATGTCCCGCTTTTGGTAAATATATTATGTAATATGAAGAGAATTAACATTAAGGATTTTAGTCAGCCCACACTCCAATAGTGGCTTAAGTATGTTGCTTCGATATCTTCCGTAGAACATCAGAAGACATTAGTAGTATTAGATACATCTAAACTTTGTATCCGTTCACACTAAGTAATAGAAAGTTTTTTTTAGTATCAAAAAAGAAAGAAAGGTGATCAGCTCACTAATCTATAGATTCAAATATATGTTAGGAAAAGAGCTAAGTAGACCTTGGAAATGTAATACACTTGAAGAAATATTATCAATAAAGACGTCTATTCAATGTCATTTTTGAACAACCCATTCTTTGCTATCTTCAATCAAGTTTAAAGCCCAAGATCTCTAACTTGATTGTTGGTGGTCAATCATCAAGTGACGTGTGAAACCCAGCCCTAACCTAACCCTGACCTTGACCCGGAAACCCGGTTGTTTTTAGGTCCGAAGACCCGGAGTAAAGGAAGAAGCCAACTATGGGCCATCTCAGTAGAAGACATGGTGTTCGACTCTGAACCCATGGATGTTGATGATGGAGTTCCATACTTGGAAGTCTATGCAGATCTGGGAAGAAAGCTGCACCTGTCTGAAGATGAGATTAGTTGAAGGACTTGGAGTATTATCTGACTTGGTTTGAAGGCATTTCTACACACTAGGTATGTCACTTGATATGTGTGCAAAAGCCCATGAGGTTTGGGACTTGAGTTGGGCCTCCATTTCCCTATTTTGGCCTTGCTGACCTGATTGGTTGACTGGGCTAGTCGACCAAGCAGTCGACCAACTGTATGTTAAATCCGAGAAAATCCAATTTTAGGGTTTTTCACTCTCTATTTAAACCTACTTCGAGTTTCTTAGCTACGGCTGCCTCCTAAATACTTTGTGAACGTGGGAAGACCTTTCCAAAACTCTTTTTAGTGATTTCGAAGATTCCTTTCTCAGATATGAAGTCTCTCATCTCCAATCTGTCGTTCTAAGGTTAGTATCTCTTCTATATTATAATTTATTCTTTCTTCGATCTTATTCTTGATTGAGATCAGGAAGAAGATGCTGCATTCTTGCAACCATCTATTCCATGATCTCATTCTATTCTTTGAGATTTATGATCATCAACGTGATCTTAACCCTAACCCGGAATTTTTCTTGAAACCCTGACCCTTGTTTGATCTTTTTGGAAACCTTTGGTAACCTCCCATGTGAGGGTAACCACATGAGTTATATTTATGTTAATCTAAACTCTCTTTCAATGATTTTCTTTTTAGCAATTATTCCCTTTCATCTTGTAACCCTAGCCTTTTCATGAGAGCCATAAGATTGAAACCATAACTTCTTGGTTCAAATCAAGAACTCATCTTTTGACCTTGACTTGATGATTTTACCTTCCTGTATAGTTCTAATATGTTCTAGGAAGTTCCCCTTCGAATTTTAGATCAATCGGACTTCAAGCGAAGAAGTTATGACCGATTTAGTTTTTGCATTTTTGTACTGACTCGGTTGGTCGACTGGGTCAGTAGACCAAGCACTCGACCAATGATGTCGGTAGCTTCATTTTTCGTTCAGTTTGATTTGTTTGCTCTCTGATCTTTTAGGCATCTTTCCTAATGTTATATCTATGATTGTTAGGGGTTTATTTGCTAAGTTTGGAGTCTCTCTCTTTGATCTTTGGATTATCTTCGACGATAATCAAAGGTAATGATAGTTATTTCATAATAATATAGATCGCAAATTCTCTAGTTTCTACTTTAAGAAACTCTGAGTTTATTTACTGTTCTTGTATTTTATACTTCTGATGTACTATTGTAAGTACAGTAGTACTTCATTTATGTTTTCTTTTTTCATTATTCAAGCTTATACGAATTGCTTATTACTATATTGTTTAATGATTAGATCATGCTTTTATATTCTCTTTTATACGATGAAGTGTTGATTGTATATGACATGATTGATCTGAGAATGTGTTTGATTAAGTATGGTTTTGGATTGAGAGGTGTCCTTTTGACACTTCTGTCCTTGGACATTATTGGAAATAGTATGGAATGTTTCCGGGGTTGCCCATTGACACTTTCCCGAATCATTGATTGTCATACCTAGGATTGTCTAGGAGTGTTTGGTTAGGATGTCCCCATTATATCAGACCCGATTCGGAAGGGAATTGAGACCGAACGACCCGTGGTAGCAATGCGATTCACGGGCGCTCAAGACCGGTAACCAACCCGTGAGAGGACGGGAATCACATTGTGGGGGCCATTTATTGGAGGGTTGCATATGGATAGACTTGGGCTCATGGGTGCTCAAGACCGGTAACCAACCCATGAGAGGACATGGGAGCTTCCCATTTACCATATGTGGATAACCAATAGGGTTGATGAGTCCGTAGTCAGGGACTATTAGGACTCTAGTGTGAAGGATACCGGAAAGGATTGTCAAGGACGAGGAATGGACGTATCTGGAATTGACTTGATGTGACTGAGTAGATGACTTGCATTGGGCTAGGCTTAACCCTAACATGCGCCAATACTTAGACCAATGGTGATGTGAGAGAGCGGTGACTTAACCCCCAGCCATGGAATGTCCCGAGGGATAAAGGACTCACTACCAACCGGAGCTGAGTGATCTGAGACCTTCCCAAAGAAGTATGGTGCTATGACTTAAAGCATGTCTGCCAATAGAGATCAGCATACATAGAGTTTAGATGCATGCATACATTACCTGTTTCATACTGCATTGCATCTTGTTATGTTTTGCCGCATGTTATTTATGTTGTTATGAGTTAACTTGCCTTGCTGAGTTCATTCGAATTCATTCCTTTTTGTGCAATCTTTTTGTTAGATTATTCTACAGGTACTAACTACTATAAAGGATAGTACGATGAAGCGCAAACTGATGAAGCATGCTACACGTAAGGTGTTGGCAACAATGAAGATTACATTGATGATCCCACGAGCGATCACATTGCGTACTACGATTAGACGTAATGTAGAGCTGGAACATCTATAAATTAGATTGATGAAGTCCACTATTTTGAAGATGTCATCTATAAATTAGAAAACGCGTAGTTTACTTTGAACATTCTATTCTTGCTTTTCTTTAGAAACAGTTGTAATTCTTTTTAGACTTACGTACTATGTTCTGCTATAGCTGTGGAGTGAGTTTTCGCCTCACTCTACTTCTTTTTGATGTGATTACATCTGGTATCATTTCCGCACTCTGATTATATTGATTATTCATTTCCTGATTTGAATCTTTTGTTTATAATATTAAAACCTTGATTATTTCTTGTTTATGATTATGTTATTGTATATGTGAGATGATGATTTCCTCGATACTTGATCTTCAGGGCTGTGGATCACACTCCCGGGTATGCCAGTTAGGGTACCGGCTGGGGGATGTGACATGAAGTCTAACCAGATGACATCAAGCTACCAATAATATATTTGGTAACTACCATCGGGGGTTTTCAACTCAATCCCTTGACAAGTTGACCATGCTAAATTTCAACAATATTTGAAGGAATCTCCAACTCAATCTCACTTTGATCTAATCACCAAAAAAGGCTAGAAAACAATATAAAAGTCCTTTAAGTACCTAGCCCTGGTCAGACGAGGCTAAGAGAACAAAGGAACCGGATTAGTTAGGTGATCAACCTTCCATGATCAGATGTCTCTTTAACTACTTATCGATATCTCATCTAAGCACGCACCCTTGAGGGGATAGCCTATGAGGATGGGTCTCTTCTTGGTACTGTGCTCTTTATGAGTCCCTGGGGCTAGATTGGTTCTAGGATTGTTTCTACCAGCAGTTTTGAAACCTGGTATGCAGAGATGTGGTAGCTTTTGTTCAAAATTTCATTTGCTCTCACTCTCTAACCCCAAGATGAATCATACTCTAATTTGTCTTGTTCACAAAACTGATGTGACTTCATGTGTGTCTGAAGACTTCAGACCCATAAGCCTTTATAATATTGGATACGAAGTTGTAGATAAATATTAGTTCCGTATGAAAGTCTATTGACGACGACAGCTGCCACCTGTTAAGATAGATATGCATAAGGTGTTTAAAACATTGCCCATGAGTGGACACTTTTTCTTTTTTCTTTTTTGAAAAACCCACGAGTGGACATTGAAAACGAGGTAACGAGGTTTCTGAAGCTCTCAATCTCAGCTAAAGGATAACGCGATGGACATTTTAGTAGAAAAAAAAAACCTCGAGGTGTACTGTATCCAAAGAATTTTATGGGCCTAAAGATGCCTAACAAGCACCCAAAGATGCTCATGCCCATTAAGTGTATAAGAAACCTTTGTCTTTGTGGCTTATCAGCTACCACTCCTTACACAATCCAAACGAGTTTCTCAATCAAACGTAGCAACAGTATATTCATTATCCACCCCTTAATGCTTATTTTGGCTTCCAGGCTTCACTCCAGGAAAAAGGTTCTCATCGTTTATTTTATTTTTTATTTTTTTTAATCTTTTAATTCGTGGTTGCATGGGAGGATAGGATCAATATCAGAATCAATCTCAATCACTGGTATAGACCAATTCAATCCGAGACTAAAATCATTTCGAGCTTGGAAATATCCTTTGCGAAAAAAATATTGGCAATATGGACAAGGGGGATGGTGCACCCATGAAGTTTACAACAGGGCCTGGTTCCTCAACTCTCAAGCATAATTTATAACACAAACCTCCTCACAGTCCCATCATGCATTCAGAAGAGATCCACTTGTCAGTGTTCAAAGGTACTGGTTCTTTTTTTCAATACTGGAAATGCCGCATGGATCTTACCACTCAACTAACCTGCACTGGCTATAACCAAAACTCTTCAACCCAAAAAAATAAAAATACCATCAACCCGAGCTGAAGGTCAAGGTTGTTGGGTCTCTCTGCAAGCTCTACTAATCTTATGAGGTTTTGATTGGCTCAGAAGAGAAAGTCCCAACAAACACAAATCTTTCAAAACCACACTCAGCTACAGGCCAACAGTTGGGAACCCTAAGCTCAGTTAACCATCGGCTGTAAAACTTTGTTGATTCTGAGTGGCTTTTCTGAGCAGATAGATCCGTGAGGGTAGAAACAAAAATTAGGACCACATGGAATGCAATTTCAAGATCATCGCCCACTTTGTTCAAGAATATCAAGCTCATTCAACCAGAGGCAAACACAGACTTTGTGACTTTTCCCTTGTGAAAAACCAATACGACAGACAGATTTTAAAAAAAAGTAAAATATAGAACAAATATGGCAAATGGTATGTAACAGCTAAGAGAATACAATGTCAATTAGTCACCTAGTTTTGACACTTAGAATTGAGTTGCTTGGTTGATTGAACATTTTATCCCGTATGATTTGAACAATGATCCTCTTTAACTCTGGTGTATACTGGGATTATAGGACAACCAGCCACATAAGGCATGAATCCAAAAGGAATCACTGTGCCATCCACGAAACAAAACGGCTGTTTTAGAATACAACTGTGTCTAGCATGGTCCCTAAAGTTTGGACTATATTCGACGACATCAAGTTGGACACGTGCTCTTCCAAGTGCTTCTTAGCATCCTGTCGGCCCACATTTGCAATCGCAAGCTTTTCAGGTGGCAGCTCGTCCTCTTCCTGAACTGCCTTGTTATACTTGATGGCTAGGTTTAGCATCTCCTGATCATTTCCCAACACAACCAATCACATTAGTTGCCGATCAAGATAAAAATGACGATGTAGTTTCCAAGATGATACATTAAGACCACAATTTCTAAAAGAAGCGATGAACGAATAGCACAGGTAAGCTTGCAAGAAAAATAGTAGAACCTGGTAATTCCTAATAATTGCATTTAAGGGTGAAACATGAGCAGAAAAAGTGTGCGGGCAAGCGTGCAGAAAAGATAATTACAACTTCAGGGTACTAACTAGTGAGTACCTGCACAGTCTGTTCGTTGGTCTTGGAGTGCTCATCAAACCGCTGTAATGTCAAGCCATCAGTCCACTTCTTTTTGTGTAGGTTCAGTAACATTTGTTCTTCAAGTTCATTCTTCCTATAGTTGATAGCAATTGAGTAGTAATGGCGGTTCAACCCATGGATCAAGGCCTGATATTGTTATATAGGAAATGGTTAATTTGGGAAAGATAATAACATCAAGGAGAGAGCAGTTATGCTTTGTTGGTTTCTAACTAGTCTAACTCTCACCTGAATAGATGGCTTGTTTAGATGCCCAAGGTTAGAAGTTGTCTGTCGAGGTTCTTGGCCAAGCATCATCGTCTGTGGGTTGATCAAGCGGAAGGCATCAATTACCACCTTCCCTTTCACACTCTGAATCGGATCCACCACTACAGCAACAGCTCTTTGATTTAGAGCTTCAAAGCTCTGCAAGACACAAGCCAAGAACATGGTAGAGTCAGCAATGAAAAAACATGACGTTTGGATGAGGAGTTTTCAAAAACATCTAAAAAGATGATATCCAGTGACAAAGTTCAATATTCTTGAGAGTCCAGCAAGACTGGAAGCTTAGGTAAGGAAAACAATGATATTTCCTCTGTACAAATCCTGTATCAATCTTTTAAATATCTTCAAATTTTTAGATGATGTAATTAATTTACTAAAGTGAACTTTGTAAAATTGTAACTCAAGTTTTTCCTTCTCATGTATTTTAGAAGAAAATAGGAGTTGAAACAAAGAAACAACCACAAACGATGGCTAAGAGACACCTAAAACACTACCGCCACTATTTTTGTTACTCTGCTGAGTTGTCCACAACGAGATTAAAGAATATTTGTCCATAACATTAGGGGCTAAATGAAACAGAGAGGTGCTCCTGACGTGCTGTATTAGCAATGCATAAAATAATATATAAGCACTTCGAACTGATAGCTATAGGACCTGTGCTTCATGGAGAAATACCTGCAGCTGCCGAGTATCAGTATTGGGAAACATAATGGAAATCTGGTTTGAAGAGAAGTGTCAAAGAGACACCATAAAGAGACACTAGACACAATTTAATATGCATGGATATGCTTATGATACTCGGAAAACACGAGTTTTTAAGCATTATACCCCTAATCAATGATGTCCAACTAACCTCAGGTTGTCTTTGGTCTAGAAACACCTATGTGATTCATTTTCCTTTTTTGTTTTTAAAAGTATGAGCATCTACAGGATTCGAATCTTCATTGCAAAGTGGAACATCAAACCTTAAAAAGCAATGAAACAAGAAGATTTAATATAAAAAGACTTGTCATTACAAACATCACTGGCAAGCATAACTGATGCAGGTCCACCACCATTTCAGCACTGTGTTAACTTAAAACCAAGCTGAGTTGATTGAGCAGTGGTCCAACACTCGACCAGGAACAAATCAAAACACCAAACCAAGGACCGGCGCAACAAACCGAACTGAACCAACCCCATTTTGGGCCATTGTCTCCTACCTTCAGGTCTCACGCATGAGCTTCAACGGTGACGGAGACCCTGCCTGATCTGTGAATCAGAACCACCAAGGGCTGATGGTGGTGGCAAAGGACGACGCCACGACCCAGATCTCAGCGGTGCTGCGTCTCTTGTATGGATGCAACCTGGTGGGTCTATTCATGACGGTGATGATCAGTTGGCTGGAAGTTCAGTCCAATTTGATACATCTGGGAAAGATATTTTTGTTACTGAACTCAGAAATTGGGTCTTCCATGAAAGGAGAAACGACAAGGCAGTCAATATCAAGTTCATGCAAGTAAGGGAACCAACTGATATTCTTTTTCTGCATGATTGGCCTCAAGGAACCCCTGACTATGGAAACGGGAGGGAACTCGTTCAACACCACCTCTTTTTTGGGAAAGGGGATTAGGTATGCAGTTATTACCAGCAACAACCTGCAAAAACTATGCGTTCTGTTTGTGAAATTTCTGAAACTCTTTGGATTTGCTTTATCGGTGGGTTTGTTGGAGGTCAGAGGATCAACCATTCTGATTTACCTGCAGCAATCAGTAACCTGAGAAATCATGCTTAAGAACTCCCCAGGAAATACAGAGGGGGGAACTTGAAGTTAGACCAAGCTTCACACACAAGGGATGGCTGTTGGAAGGGCCGTTGACTTAACACAGTTCTGTTGTACTGATGATCTGTCGAGGAAACTCGAGGAAGGATGCATTACTCGTTGGACACCAGTTGTGTCTTAAGAAATGGGGGCCTGCGATTGGGTCCCCACAAATGTAGCGGAAATGGCTTGGTTGTGTGGCATGTAAAGACTAAATTTAAGATCTTACTTCACCTTGAGGACAAGGTGAAATTTAAGGGGGCAGGAATGTTGGGACCTAGGAGGTACCCATGTGGAGGAGAGAGTGGGGTTATCAACCAACTGCTAGTTGGTGGATTATAAAAGGGGAGAAATATATGAGAAGAGTCGGCGGTTATTATGTGTGAGGTTTTGTGCAGCCTCTGGCTGAGGGCACCATATGGTGTAGGAAGTGACTGGCAACATCAAAACTAGGTTATCTTTAAATTCTTTCTGTAATTCACATCAGTACTGGTCTAGATAAGCAGGTCCCTATCAAATGTTAGGACCCTGGGGTAGCCATCTGGAGAGGGGAGAGAGAGTGTGTGTGTGATGCAAATCCAATTCTAGGGTTAGAGTTTCTAGGGAAGATTCCCTAGAATTTAGGATTGTCCAGAATTCTCCAGCAAATACTTCCAATAATCTTATGGGATCCTATGGGTAGATGGAACTTGAAAGGAAAATCAAGAAACACAATTGGGTTGAAGAGGGGATTTTATGATGGATATGGTTTGAAAGGAAAATTAGGGAATGATCAATATGGGATGGATCTTTCAGGAACCCCTCTTGAGTTTTTCTTCTTTTTTCTTTCTTCTACCTTCTTCTACCTTCTTTTTCTTCTCTTCTGTTCTGCCGCCAGAACAGAGAAACGAGAGAGAGAGGGAGGGTTTTTGGGGACATGCAGGGGCTGGGGATTTGGGGAAAGGGCCTAAGGGAATCACAGGAGGGTGGAGGGTTGTTAAGGGTCTGAATTAGCAAGGGGAAGGGGCTATAAGGACGAGAGGGCTAGGGATGGGCAGTTCTACCTTGTGCAGAACAGGGAAGGGGACAGGTCACAGGAGTGACTTGCGTCAGCCTTGGGAGGGAAGGGAAAGGGGTAGGGGCTGCTGTGGATGCAGCAAAATGCATGGGAAGGGGCTGTGACAGGGTGGGGGTATTTTCCAGGAGTTGCACAAGAGAGAAAAGGGAAAGGAAAGGGTACAATGGCCTAAGGGTGCAGGGGATGGGGCTGGGACTTGTGTATAGTTACTTGGAAGTTGTTGTGAATGGAGATGGCTGCTGTTGAAGAGGACTGGGTGGTGGAATTATTGACAGAGGTGTTGATCCTTGAACAAAATCCTAAGTTGCTCAACCATGGCCCTCTCAACAAGGAACCATGATCCTCTTAATTTTACTCAATAATCAGACTTTAAAAATTACAAAGCCTTTACAGCCTATTAAAAGAACCAGACTCCAAGTGGGATTCCTTTATAGATTAGGATCCACCACATAATCTTGACCCTTGAGATAAAATCTAAATATTTAACGGTCCCTAGCAGACACATGCTGAAAATAAAAGATGAACTTAAAACTCTATCTAAGGAAGTTCATTTGAAAAAGAACTCCTAGAATACTCAACTACTAACTCAACAACTAACCCAAGTTAAGAACCATAAACCAAATTGGACCTAGAACTATACCTGGAACAAATTTCAGCAATAAAATGGGGCTGAAAATGCCCAAAATACTCCTCCTAGGTGGTTCAGTCAGCCTATAGAGAGTTTTTGGAGCTATCAAGTGGGCCCCACTTAGGGTTTCAGCCAAGGGTAAGACTTGTGGTCACATCACAGAGAGTGGGATATCAACCAAGTGCTGGTTGGTGGATCATGAAAGGGGGGAAATATGGGAGAAGAGGCATCAGTTATTTAGTGTAAGGTTTTGGGCAGCCACTGGCTGAGGGCACTGTATGGTGTAGGGGGGTGACGGGCACCATCAAAATCAGGTTATATTTGGGTTCTTGCTGTAATTCACATCAGTATTAGTCTAGATAGGTGGGTTCCTATCAGATCGGTATTGAGTTGTAAAGGGAATTCTAAACCTAAGTGGATTCCCTAGTTAGGGTCCCAAGTCTAATTAGTGAGTTAGAATCCAGGTTTGTTAATTAGAGTCCAAGTTGAGTCCAAATGAGTTTTAAGTTGTAAGGCTATAGATAACCCCTCTTATTATGAATAGAATCAGTCTGGAATTATTGAATAAAATCAGTGGCTTGGGCCATGGGAAGAAACCTACAGTCTCTGTTGAAGAGAGATTCTTGTGCAAATTCAGCATATTCCAGCAGCTTTCTCAACTCCCAGCAAGCCTCCACCCCTCACAGCAGCAGCCATCTCCTTGACAAGTAAAGCACCTCCCCCTTCATTGCAGCCCAATCCCATCCCCTTCCCCCACCTCTGCAGCTCCTCCCCAGACATCTTTCACTCCTGCAACAGCAGCCCCTCCCACCCCTCTTCTTCTTTCCCCTCGCGGCAGCAAAAGATCCCTCACCCCCAACCTACTCAATTCTTGTGGCAAGATTGAAACAGAAGAGAAAATGGGAAAGAAAGAAAAGGAAGGAGAAAGAACGAAAGAGAAAGAATCCAGAACCTTGAATAATTCTTCAAGATCCCATCAAGAATCCCTCCTCCCCCCTCCCCCCGGGGGGCAAGATACCTACCCCTTTTCTTTCGTAAACACAGGCCTTTCCCACCTTTTCCATACCCATTCCATTATTCCTTGCCCATTCCTCAAATTCTTCTTTTCAATTTAGGTTTGGCAAAACCCTGATCTTTTCCCATCCCACATCATTTAGATTCATTAAAACCCTAACCTTACCCAACGTCTTAAACCTAATTTCCCTTCCCCATATCCT
This sequence comes from Hakea prostrata, assembly GCF_041222555.1. Classification (NCBI taxonomy): domain Eukaryota; kingdom Viridiplantae; phylum Streptophyta; class Magnoliopsida; order Proteales; family Proteaceae; genus Hakea; species Hakea prostrata. Next base: position 37,931,273 of record NC_142608.1, read on the forward strand.
ACCCAGGGTATGATTTGGTATCTCACCAAACCCATATTAACCCTTACCCTTCCCTAGCTACATACCAAAGACCCCAGTCATTTCCATCCCATCCTAGGGTACCCTTGGGTATTCCAGAACCCTATTTGGTTCCAAATCCCTTCCCATTTTAATTTGTTGAAATCCTAAATCTTTCTCTAAACCTTCCACACCCAAGTTAAACAATATATTTCTTATCTTTCTTCATCCAAAACAACCCAATAGGTTATCTAGTAATTTTGAGCCATCTCAAAGTAAACCCAAGCCCTCCTGTTGGATACCCACAGGTTTCCTAGCCTCTCAAAAAACACCCAAAGCATTCAACAAACAAATCCTAATCATTTGATAACCCATCTATTTTCTGGTTGTAGTTAAAGAAGGTCCTGGAAGGTCTAACCCACACCCTGGGTTACATCATAGCGATAAGATGAGCAAACATGGTCTACAGATAGCCAACAATATTGAGTTCTTAAGCAAAGCTATGCAGTGGGGTTTATGAAATTTTAACTCTAATTCACAACTAAATCCTCATTTCTTCTAGCATCACATTGTTTAGATTTCAATTATTTGGTTTTTTTTTTTTCTTAAAAAATCCATTGCCATCAAACAATAAGTTCTGTTAAATGCACCAAAAGCATCATCATATAATTGATTATCTGAAATTGAAGAAAAAGAAGGGGAGCAATCAAGCACGATGAAGACTGTGAATTGCAGTAAACCAGAGGGATTGAGAGGAAGAAAGAAGAAAAAGAGGAGCAGAAAATTGGGAAAAGAGAGAAGGCAATACAACTGAGAGGAGCCTCAATAATTATTGAGAGGAACTCCATCAAACAGCTTCATTAATTTATAAGGAAACACTGCTAATTACAACTGATTATAACTTTGTGAAGGAGGAATCCAATTTAGATTCAAAGAAACCAAAAATCCCAAAATCCAACCTCAAGATTTAGAACATGATGCTATTGTGGCCTACTTTTCTTTCCCAAAATGCCCTCCAACACTCACCCTCAAGCTGTAGAATAAACATCAAACATTCCCAGCTTGTTAATATAATCAACCCTCATACTTCCTAGCATGGTGGGAGATCTTGCTCTTGAGCGAGATCTCGCCACTCCAAAATAGAGAGATCTCGGTCGAGATCTACCAAAATTTTGGCGTAATCTCGATTACCCATCTCGGTGGGTTTTTGGGCCCCGATTGGGTTGAAATTTGGTATTTAGTCTATTTAAGGCCTTTTGAACACATTGATGGCCTTAGAATTGTGAGAAAATAACCCTAAGTATGTCTTCTAAGTCAACCCTATGTGTAAAACCGAAATGTAGAGATATCAAGTAATTCATGTTATCAACTATAAAGTATTAAATACATTACACATCAAACTATCAAAGAACTTAAATGTCTTCAAAATTTTACAACCATAAGAAGCTTTAGACTTTTAGTAAGTCATAAATCATAATCCATAAGTTTACAATCACAAGAGTATGTGAGTAATAAGATTACAAGACTACAAGACAACAAGAGTATCACTCAGAATTCTGCATCAACTGATTCTGAATGGTGGCCACATAGGACTCCCAAGTCAACTCATCACTATAGTATGTCACATATAGGTTTAAATGTCACATTAAATTGGTTTCCATGAAAGTTAGATCAAAGCTTGTGGATCAACATATATTTAAACTAGACTCACACACCCATTGTAGAATATTCTATTTGAAAAAATTCAAATGAAAATCTTACCTTTGTTGAAGATCTAGTTGAAATAGGCTTGAATGATGATAATTTGATGTTGTAGATGTCTTGAAGATGTTTAGAAGTTGAATCCCCAACAAATTTCGGAAAAAAATCAAGTTTCTGGCAAATTTTGATGGTTGCAGCGAGAGAGAGGCGAGATCTTGCCGAGATATGGTGAGATCTTGGTTCACCATATCTCGGCGAGATATGGTGAGATCTTGGCGAGATGTGGCGAGATCTCCCATCTCGCAGATCTCGTCTCGCTATTTGAAAATAGCGAGATATCTCGCGAGATCTCCCACCATGCTTCCTAGAGCTTGGTAAACAAGTCTACTAATTGTTCTCCTATACAAGCATGGCTGGAATATATCATGCTCTATTATAGTTCCTCACGAGCAAGTCACATGGAGCATGCATGATCTAGTAGAGAGCAAGGGGAGTATGAGTATTGACACCAAGTGGTACTGGTAGTTACCATCAGTCTAGGCTGTGCTCAAAGTACGCATACACTGATCACAGCACTAGTTTTGATTATAGGGGCTACACTTTGTATGGTGGACATCACTTTCTTCAGGACCCCAGCCCTGGAGAGTTTATGATGTAACCACAGATCTAGAGTTAACAGTAATTTCCCTAGAATGTGGCTGCCCAGCAGTTTCCAGCAAAGATGTGGTAGGTATTCTGGGGTTTCTTCAACTGTCTGGGTCTGCTGAATATGAAACTCAGATCTGAACTTTGTTGAAAGATGAAATTCAGATTTTATATCCAAGTCCTAGAGCAATTGGGATTAGATTAGGGTTTGGGGCAGTGGCCTTTTAGGGTTTTGGGTAAGGTTGGAAGAAGGGTTAGGTTGCTGGTTCTGTCTCACAGAACTGATTTTTATCATTGTCCTCTCAACTAGAATGGATTAATTAATTAGAAACTAACAAAATCAGATTTCAGGAAAATTAAAAATTCTCCAGAATTACAAGGTTAAAGAAGACTTGCAGAAATTTTCAGACTAGGGCAAAGTAGGCTGAATGGGTCAATTGGCTAAGGGGTTATGTCCTAGGGTTGGGCGCGATTCAAGTTCAGGGAGAAAGGAGTGAAGTGGGGCTGAGGAAGTGGGTTTTACCAAAGGATGGTGCTGCTGTTTTTGTAGAAGAAAGGGAAGAAGGGCAATGGGGAAGGGTTAATTGCAATAGGGATTGGGTTGTTCTAGGGCAAGACAAGAAGGGAGAGGCTAGGGATGCTACGGTGGTAGGGGGGAGAGTTTCTAGGGTTTGCACAAGGAAGGGGATAGGGGTAGGGAGATTTATGGACAGAAGAGAGGGGCTGGGTTTTATAGAAGAAGGGGCTATACTTATTTGGAAGTGGGAATGCTTGCTGGATCGTTTGCTTGGATGCTTGAAACTCTCTCTTGAATGCTGCTGGATTGAAGAAGACAAGAAAACTTGAAGGCTTTTAACACCCACCAAGGTCCACCCACACATAAGACCCTGACTCACACACTCAATAATCTTTATTCATCCAAAACTGAGAAATAACATTACAAAGAAGCTATTTATAGCCTAACAGAACAGACTCTAACTCAACTTAGGAGATCCTTGTCAGACAAGGATTCCTTTACAACTCCAATTGGACTCGTTAACACTTATTTAATGGAACCAAATTACTAAGCGATCTCAGCCCTTGGATCTGAGATCTCACACTTCACATTTTGTCATCTAATTAAGCACATGCTAATTAAACAACTTAAGACTAAACAACCAACTCAACATCAGACTGAACACTTTCAAACACAACTTCAACTCACAATAGATAACTCTAAACAAATCCAAATTAGACTCTGACTGACTCAAAAAAATCTGAAATAAATCCTAAATTGAATGCAGGAGTAAATTGAGGGCTAAAATGCTTAAAATACCTCTCCTATAGGGTTTGGCCAGTTCATGGGGGCTTCTTGGATCCATCTTGGATGGACCATTTGGGGTTTCAGATAGGGGGTCCCTATGTCCACATCAGTTTAATTATGGGATGAAGGTGGGTTGTTGAATGACCTCCTCAGGAACCCCCATACCCACTTGTTTAACAGCCACCAGATTTTGGCTTTCAGCCACATAGCATTGAAGGTTACCCCAGGTTGTTTCCCTCCACTTTTCATATTATGACACATATTTGAGGTGTAGATATATAAAAGAGGTATTATAGCAGCTTATTGATTTGGGAAGCCTACGTGCGCTATACTTAGAGCAGGATTGGGACTTGGGAGCACATTGAGTGATACTCACTAGTCAGTTATTAACCAGGTTTGAACTTTTGATATAATACTCTCTTTGTCACTTTAATAGTTTGATTAACATGCTACAGCTTTACAAGTATTTTAATTGTTTCAATTTTACTTTAGCATTGAATATGATGGTCTTTTATTAGATTTATAGGTTGCTAAGCATGGAGACGATGATTTTGCTTGGCAACATGGAGTCTTCATTGATCTAAGCAGATAGAGGATAACATGTAACTACTGCGGTAAAGTCCTCAACAAAGGTAAATTGAGATTCAAGAGACACTTGGTTGGATATGCAAAAGTGCCTTGCTACCCCTTCTCATATGAAGGATGCTATTCTTGACAACTTGATGGAGTTGCTGAATGATGCAGAGGACTTGGAGGATCTGGGGTCGGTGGGGACGCTGGTTAGGGGTTGTATGACAACGTTTCTGTCCCGTTTCCCTATTTTAGGTAAGAAATAGTTTTCCTGTTTCCAAGCATTTTCACTATTTCTCACTGCTTTTGGGTGTTAAAATCATGTATATGGGGAGAAAAAAATGAAAGAAGGAAAAAACTTTTGAACTTTTAGGGTTTCAAGATAGGAGGTTATGTTTTGATGTCAAAAATGACAAGAATGCCCTTCTGATTTTTCAAGATTAGCAAATATATTGTTTTTTTCGGTGAGTTTCTCAAAGTGACCTCAAAACTGTGCCTAAGCACCAGTACATTTCAAAAACAGGTAAAAAAAAAAAAGAAAAAAGAAAGAAACCTCACAAGAAACAAAGCAGATTACACATACATGATTTGGTTGTTTGTATTCCAAAAATGCCAAAAAGAACACAAGAACCCAGAAAGAAGACACTACCATACAACCCCTTATTTACTCACATAATCAGTCTCTCTTGATTTCATTTCACCCTTGTTCTCATGATGCATGGACCCTATTGTCATGATACAGTAATGTCCTAGTGAGTACTAATATGGATGGAATTGTGAACAATTTAACATGTTTGATGTATGTTATCACTTTAAACCTTCATGTTTTCACTTATATGAGTTAATGGTTAAGGTATTTCTTCTTTTATAAGAACGCAAGTTCATTCCTTCAGCATTTCAATTTCAAAGTTAGGGTCAAGTTGGAACTCATTCGTACACTTGTTTTCTTGTAAATCTAAGCCCAGACTAACCACCATGTTTAGAAGGCCTAAAATGGCTAAATACCAAGTTTCTCCCCAACCTGACCCTAAAACCAACCGAGAAGGGCCTCGAGATCACATGAGTTGGCTTGCTATTTTATTTACCTGATCTCTGATCTCGGCCGACACGCGCGAGATTTCGCTTTTTAGTTGGTCAACATCAGGCTTGAGATTGAGCTTTTGAACCATGATTTGGGTAATGTAATGCATTATTACTACAACATAAAATATGCATCACAACATGGTAAATAGAATCTTTATAAAGGTATAATGCGCATAGAAGTCAATAAATGCTATTTGGATCATGTAATTCAGACAGCGCACTACCTTACACATTCATCAATCAATTCACATAACTTTACACTATATAGCCCATCCATAATTGTATAAAAATTTGACATGCAACTATATTCTTAAATCACAAAACAAATCTGACTTTATTCTTTTTCTATCATATACATCGCATTAGAGTTCAATGAAATACAGTCTGAATGTTAAAATGAATAAGCCAAGGTCTCAAAATATCATTGGGTACATAAACTACTGATGCAGTGTTAATAAAAGAAGACACGTGTCAATGTAATGATTATACTAATAGTTTTCAGAGCGTGCATAAATCAAAACCAAAAGGTTTTTACTTTTTATGTTCCTCATTGGAACAGTTCTGATGGAGGTTTATTTTGTTTGGACCTTGCTTCTTCAAGCGATCCTATCTATTGAAAGGCCTCAGCTTTAACATTAAAGCTTGGGGTGAAAGGGTAAAAAAAACCTCCATTAGATCCCTTCCAACAAGGAACTTGAAAAGAAAAACCTCCATTAGAACTATTCAAACAAGGAACATATAAAAGTTAAAACATTTTGGGTTCGATTAAACAACTCAATTCACAAAACATAAGTATAATCATTAAATTTACTTGCATTTTCTCTTATAAACACTATATCAGAAGTCTTGTGTGCCTTGTAACAAAATATATAGCTTAGAAAGACAAAGCAGTAGAGATGATTAAGAGAATAGTGGAGAAGAAGAGAACGAGGAGAGGGGAAGAGAGTTCGCATTAACCTCTCTTGCTACTCATGCTTTATTAATAGTCAAAAAGCCAATCTCAGTCTAGGAATCCTTTCCTCAACTGAGTCATATATCAAGGAAAGTAGATTACACTTAGAAAATAGAAACTACTTAAAAAGTATCCAGATTATAGAGGTCTTCAAATATCCTCAAATATGGTTACAAGATCTTCAAATATTATTATCCTAAAATAGACTTGCTTGACACCCAAGAAACAAGAAGTAAAGTAAACAAATTGAAAAAAAATAAACTAAAGAATGGAAGAACTATGAGCATGTGCATGACTCATGTGCATCCCCCATGGCGTACACAAAGATCATACCCTTTACAATCACGCATATGCTTATAGGTCGTTATTTGATTCTTTTTATTTCAATTGGTTTCCTTTCTTTCTTGTTGCTTGGATGTCAAGCAAGTCTATTTTAGAATAGTAATATTTGAAGATCTTGTAACTATACTTGAGGATATTTGAAGACCTCTCTAATTTGGAATCCTTTTAACTAGTTTCTATATCTACATTCCATTTTGACGTAATTCAGTATAGGAAAGTATTACTAGATTGAGACCAGATTTTTTTATTATTAATAAAACATGAGTAAAGACAAGATGTTAATGGAACCCTCTCTTCATTCTCTTCTTCTTCTTCTTCTTCTCCACTCCTCTTCATTGTCTCTACCGCTCTAACTTTCTAAACTTTAGATTTAATTATATGGTATCATAGCATCAATCTGAGTCCTGGGTTACTAATTTTCTCCTGCTAAGATCCATCATCAACTTCTGTTTTTTCTAAAAAGGGCAGTTGGTGCTGCCTGCTAATTGTTGTTTATTGATCTGACCATTATGAGATAAAGGATTAACCCTTTCTTTTTTAATAAGTATGATATAATTAAGTACAGCTTTTTGTCTACCTTTTGCCAACCTATTTGGTTGACAATAACCCATACTGCCTTTTACCAACTTACTTGGTCCATGGTAATCATACTACCTTTACCACCTACTTACATAATAACCTATATTTGACTTGCAGAGAACTTTGTTTGAGGCTCTACTTCAGACTTTGGTTGAGCAGAATCACTACCTACTACCTAGTACTTGCCTTCTTGTGAAGTGCTTATGTACAGACATTGAAGCTGCACCTATATCTGCTTATGCAAACATTAGAGCTGCACTTTTATCCACTTGAGTGAATATTGGAGCTGCACTATTTATCATATCTTGTGGAGATTCCTGCCTACTACCTGCCTCTTGTGATGTAGCCATTGGAGGTGCTATAGTTATGAGACAATTGCTACTTATTAGGCATCATTTGGGTAGTGCTCTGATATTACTGCTGTTGTTATGCCTGTGAATGTGCCTCATGTTCATTACCACCCATTGTTCTCATTGTTGAATGGTTCATTTGACATTAAATCATTTAAGCTACTATTGGTTATCTCCTAAGTGAAGTGCTCTTAGTGTTTTACCGCCATCTATTATGCTACCTGTGCTCAAGATTATTAAAGCTTTTAATATATGTTCCAGTTAATCCAAAGCAGGAGCCTTTGATATGTGTACTCTAGCTTGAGGGCGAGCGTTAACAAAAGGCATGATCCGCATATACCATGGGATATCAACATGCTCACAGTTCCACTCTTATTTAGTTTCTTTTTATTTCAGCTTGTTTACTTTCCTTATTGTTTAGGTGTCACGCAAGTTTATTTTAGGATAGTAATATTTGAAGATTTTGTAACCAAATTTCAAGAAATTTGAAGATTCTCTAGTCTAGAAATTGTTGAAGTAGTTTCTATTTTATGAGTGTAATATCTACTTTCCTTTCTGATGTAACAAAGTTTGGAAAAGTATTCCAAGACTGAGATTGGATCTTTCGCTATCAAATAAAGCATGAGTAGGGAGGAGAGGTTAATAAGAAATTTCCCCCTCCTCCTCATTCTCTTCTTCTTCTCTCCAAATATCTTCAAATATTACTATGCTAATATACACTTACTCAACACCCAAGTAAAGATAAAAATAAAAATAAAAAAAAAAAGAAAGAAAAACAATAAAGAAGGGAGGAACAATGAGTATGTGCACCTCCACAATACACAAGGATCATGCCCCTTTACAACAATATTCGCCAACATACCTAATGATGTTTCAGAACCTTAGATGAGTCGTCTTAACATTTAAATTGTATTTTATAAGACCTTAATGTTGTATATGTGACACATTGTGGAATAAAGTGAGATTTGTTCCATGATTTAAAAAACATGTACACATATCAGACTTTTATACAAGCTATGCATGATTATATAATCAAAAAGTTACTGATGTGGTCATCTTCTCCCAGAAGAAGCAATCCCCAATCTCTGCACCTTAAGTTGGAAAAAAATTTCCCAAATTCTACAGAAATGACCCTAGCAGAATCAGTCAACCACACCAAGATCACTAGGGACTTGTCCTTGAATATCAGAGGTGAGGCGGCCAAGCTGTTTATGCTGTATAATGGGCCAGAGGCTGCAAGACCAAGAAGAAAGCGACGCTTCAGAAGTTATACCTGCCTGAAATCCAGCATAGAGGTAAGCTATTTCCTCCAGGAAGCCTGTAGTGGGATGGATTTCAGAAGCGTTGTGTGAACAACAATCATGGGAAAGTTGCCGTTGCAGTTCCGCCCTTCGAAGACGTCTCTATTGACGGGAGGGATCTTTGTCACCATCGGAGCGGAGGCAACCGTCTTCACTATTGCTACTGGCCGCTGGTGGAGCTGGTTCATAAACAGAAAAAAACCCTCCGTTTCGCCTGGTTTTCCTGCGTGAGGGCTGGAGGTAGAAGGCGATGGTTCCCAATTGGTCGGTTCAGTCGGACCGCTTCATTGGTAAGTCCTTGGTTCGAACTGGTCTTGGGATTGGATTTTGGTTTGTTCGAGTAATTTGGGCCCCAAGTAATAATTGAGAGAAAGTGGGTTTTGGGGTAACAAAATGGGCCAGGGCTATGGTAGATGTTTTAAATGGGTGCGGTCCAAATACTTAAAACCATGGATTGAAAAGGATGGGCTGGGCATCAGGTAAAAGGAATGGGTTGGGTTTAAAGTTAATAGAATGGGTTGGGCCCATAGTGCTACTTTTGAATCGGTTAAGCCTAACCATTTAAAACCATGGGTTAAGAAAAACGGGTTGGAAATTGGGTTAATGAAATAGGATAGGCTTGGGGTTAATAGAGTGGGATAGGCCCAAGGGGGTTTCTTAGGGAACCGAACAGCCCAATCCTTTATTTTGGTTCACCTATGCCCAAGGTCTGAGATTGTGCATACTTGAGTTGGGCCCAAATAAAACCCTTAACCATTTGGGTGTGAACCAACCCTATGAACCGGTTTAGGATAAACCAATCGAACCCTCAAACTCTTGTGCTGTCTTCTCCATTTCCTGCAAATAGAAACCCGCCTATTCCATTCCCTTTTTTCCGCCGATTGTGTTCCTCCTTCCACCACTCGAGCTGTGGAAAATCCCAGTGAATACGCCTTAGATTTCACCAGCAAATCTAATCGAATAACAGAATCTCGCAGCCAAGTCACACAAGGCTTCCGTCGTTGTTGTGTCGGGAAACTGATGACCCCTTCGACCACTGCTTCCTCTAGCAGCCAAAAAGGTTTTGTCGCAGCTCGAGTCACCCCTCCAATCCCATCGACTTCATCTTCTTCCTCTGTATTATGCCTGACCTCAGCATTTCTTCTAAGAACTCAATATTTAGTCTCTGCAAAATCGTGCATCAGTAATCTTCTCTCCTTAAAATCTGTTGTGATATTTCCTCCATTTAAAGCTTCATTCTACCCAATGCCTGCTCTGACTTAACTGCACCAAATCCTACGACCAGTTCTTTTATTTCTTCAACCTCTTATGGTATTAGAAGTTTAGTGTTGCGCCCAATTGTTTTCCAATCACCAAAGTCTAATTGCAAAGCATCCTTGAAGCTCATCCAATAAAATTCTGTCTAGTTCTTGTGATAGATCCAGTCTAGCGCCTCTCCTTCCAAATGTTGGATTGCCACGCTCAACCACTGCTCCTCCTCGATCTAGTTTTCCCAGCAAAATAGAAGAACCTCTAGCCATTCTTACACTTCTATGTCACTAGAAAATGAAGACAATGCCATGTTGCCTCCCTGGGATCGTCACTACTCTGATACCAATTTGATAAGAACCCTTCTATTCACCATGAAATTCAATATAAAACAAAAGAAATCAACAAGGATAAAACTGGTTTTAATGGTGCTAGTCACTCCCAACACCTCACGGTGCCCCTCAGCCTACAACCTCCTAAACTTACTCACATCACATTTCCTGCCATGTCCTCTCAATTCTCTCCTATTTATTATCCCCCCAAGTAACCCTAACATTCTCTCTCCTCCAAATGGCACCATCCTAGTGCCCTAACAGCTGCCTTGCTAGTTCTTGTCGCTTTGATACCACTAACGCAACCCTGAAATTTAGGGTCAGATTTTCAGGATCTTCTAAAATAGGCCAACCACCAAATTAGGGTTTGGGGATAAACTAGGGCTTCAGCTAGGGTCTAGGGTGGTTGTAGATCTGCTGGTTCTGCAAGTCTGAACTACTGTTGCTGCTAAATTAGAAGTTTATAAGCTAATTAGAAGAAAGGGGCAGGGGTTTGAAGGTTTTAGGGTTTTATGAACATTCAGAAAATTCTGCACTTCTCTTGAAGAAGATTAAGCACAGAAAATTCCAGGTTAAGGTTAAATAGATTGGAGGAGACAATTGACTTAGGGTTTCTACTGTAGGGCTAGGTGCGACTCTAGGAAAGGTGATTTGGGGTGTAAAGGGGCAAAGAAGGAAGGGTTTATGAAGGTGGATGGCTGCTGCTATCGCAGAAACTGAGAGGGCTTGCGGATGCTAGGTAAGGGAGTAGAAGCTGCAATGCCAGTAGGGGAAGGGGTGAACTGCGATGGGGTTAAGGCTGTCTTTAAGGGCTAGGATTGGGTGGGGTTGTGAAGGCTGCAAATACAGAGAGAGGATTAGGATTTGGGGATGGGGTTTCTCACTTGTGATTAAAGACTTACAAAAATTCTATGTTGAATGCTTGAATTAGTGAATGAAGCTTTGGAGGTTGAAGAATAGCTCCACAAACCCAATTACTTCTATAGTAGCCACAATCCCATGCCTTCTGAAGTCAATTTCTCAAACTCAAATTTATTCAATAATCAAGACTGCCAATTACAAGAGAGATTCAAGCTACTTATAGCCACCCAACTCTAAATAGACTCAAACTCTTTCCTAATTTAAAACAACTCAAAATATAACTCTTTTAAAGGAAATAACTTGGCTCTTAGCAAACTAACACTTCCATAATTGGACTCTAAAACCAACTCAAACTCCCTAAGATAAGGTTGATTTTAAATTAGGAATCTTATTCTAACTGACTAACAATTATTAATAATCAATGACCAACAATAGATCAACATATAAAACTCTAAATTAGAAAATAAAACTAACATATATAGATTACCACCCAAGGCCCAACATATATAGATAACCACCCAAGGCTGATTTCAACTAACATAAGCTCACTTCTGTGTTTTATCTGCATCATAGTTGAACCAAATCAGAGCAGAATAACATCACACACTGTAGGTCCACCCAAATGGCATTAGATACAAGTTCCACCTCAAACCATCTACGAGAGAAAGATAAGATGGGTACAATGGTTTCAACATCTAAAAGACAGCATAATCATAGACAACCAACCCCTTTAGCCATTCCTACCTCCCCCCCCCCTTTTCTTAAGGCCTTGATTCAATCCTTTACAAAGAGGTCAGTTTTGCCAGAATCTGATTCATTTGTCTAAATTCTTTGTAAACCTACTGAGCAAAAAGTTAAACAACACAACTCTGAACCCTACTTCAAAGTCTCGCCAAACTTCGCCAAAATTTCATGAAATCTCGGCCATCTCAACATTGGCCAGACGAAACATGGCCTAGACAAGATTCAATTAGTAGACTGAATCTCAATGAAAACTCACTGAAATTTCGGTATCTTGCAAAAATCTCAAAAATTTCAGTGAGACTTCGCCGTGGTCTTGGAAATTTTGGGTGAAATTTCATCGAAATCTCAAAAATTCTGGTAGGTTGTATAATACAAATTGTAATTTATAATTTACAAATTTTAATTGAGATCTGACTACTTCTCAATATTTGTTCTAGCATCTTAATGGAAGTTTCAATGTTTTCTCGTATATTCATGTTTAAATTTGTGAAAATACCAAATCTAGTTTTGTTCGCATACAAGCAAGCATGCATGAATCAGGAAGACTAGCTTATGTTAGGTTTTAATAAAAAATGACACTGTCATTGTATTTATTGGCCTCAAATTAGATTGTACAAAAATAACCCTAAAAATCACCTAAAACCATTGAAACACTCAACCGAAATATCGTACATCACTGTACCATGTTTCATAGAGATTTCAGCAAATCTCGATATCTTGGTTGTTGACAAGACACCGAGATGAGACAAGATTTTGAACCATAGAAGAAAATCCGACCGAGATTGTCGAAATTTCAGTCGAAATGTCTGCATTTTTAAAAAACGAAACAAAATTCCAATTATTTCGGAAAAGTGTCAAATTTCGACCGAAATTTCGGAGATTTCGACCATTTCGGAAGTTTTCACCGAAATTTCAATCATTTCAACATGTTTTTCCTTAGTTTTTGTTGATTTCTATCCCATTTCCACCTAATTTCCACAACTCTTTTGCCTTCAAACACCTCTTTTGCTCATTTTTTACCTCCAAACATCTCCTAAGCCACAACAGCTACAAAGAAAACTCCGGCAACAATAGAATGTGAAGCATGAGTCATGCCCAACAATTTCAAACTTCCCCTTTTTTATTTTTGTTTTGTTCATGCCTTAAATGATCTTGTATTGCCTTGAAATTAAAATATGTTTAGCCTAGGATTATGATCTATGATTGTGTTTTGTTAAACTTATATTTTTATTATTTGCTGCCATTTTTTCATTTTTAATTTTAATAATTATTTTCTAAAATTATGTATTTTTATTTTATGTATATATGATATATAGGCTTCAACTTAATATGTGTGAGACACCATCACTTGATCTAGTCGGTCATTTTATTTGTTGACCTGTTGTATATGTAACTATTCTATCAAACAATTCATGTATGCTAATAATTCTATGCCTGTATGCAATACAGTTTGCACTTGTCAGAACCAGTCATTTGTTAATATACTTGGAATGATAAATTTTCAATGTTTTTTTTTTTTTTTGGCAAAATACTACCCATTGTGTTTATTATGCTTGAAATAGGTAATATGCTAGAATCCAAATCATTTTGAGTCCATATGAGGCCCGAAATTGAAGTTCCAATTTCCAGAAAAAATGTCCAGTTTCGACCGAAACATCGAAATTTTGGCCTTTTGCAAGGTTGAAATTCCTGTTTTGGTCGAATTTTCTTCCTTGTTTTGAACATTGCCCCGAAGTCTGAACAGAGTCCAACTTTTTAGAATGCAGCAACAACAACTCAGTCTTATCCTAACTTAATGGTGTCAATATATGTATCCTACCAAAACAAGGAAGCGGGAAGGCTACAACAAAAAAGAAGGGGGGGGAGGAGGGATTGAAAAATGGGAAAAGAGTAAATAAATGAATAAAAATGACAAAAGAAAGATGAAAAATAAAAGAGGTATTCCAGATGGCTGATGAAAGTAAAGAGTATAAACACAAAGCCCAAAAAGTCAAGAGATCCTCAGCTAAATGGGGTCTACTACATGGGTCCCCATTCAACTTCCAAGAGTACTCCATAGGAGACGAATAAAATATTATTACATTAGATAAACAAAGCAACTTGCACAATTGAACTATACCTGCTGGGTGTTTATGTCTACCCCAGAAAGCCAGCAGCCAAAACCAGGATGTGAATGATACCAGCCTACAACCATCTCTGGTCTGCAACATATTGCAACAAAAAAGGAAGAAAAAATTGAACAATCATAATTAGATTACCCAAGGCGACATTAATCAGAAAATAGCAAACCTTTTTCAATTACAAGAAAAGGAATATCACAATGACACATAAATAAAATCAACATTATCAAAATGACATCTGTTGAAGTATACACAGGAACAATGAGCTATTTTACTGTTCCCGTGAATAGTAACATCAGCACAAACATATAGTACAAAAATGAAGTCACAATCAGGCATTTGTTCCTCATAGACGATTAACTCCAAAATCCTAAACCATTTTTATCTGACAATAATTTGAGCGCAACAGGTTGCAATAAAAAAGAAGAAAAATTGAACAATCATAATCAGATTACCCAATGCAACATTAATAAGAAAAGAGCAAACTTTTTTCAATTATATGGAAAGAAAAGGAATATCACAAAAGTAATACATAAATAAAATCAACATTATCAAAATGGCATCAGTACAAACATATAGTACAAAAATGAAGTCACAATGACGCATTTGTTCCTCATAGACGATTAACTCCAAAATCCTAAAACATTTTTATCTGACAATAATTTGCGCACTTCAATATTTACACTGAAAGATATGGGGAAATTAAATAGTCTCACTGTGCTTAATTAAGGCTTATCATCTGGTGCAGATGCAACATCCATCCAAAGGGCAAGAAAAGGGCCTGACACTCCTTAGCTACAAGGCTATTGGCCGGACCACCCAGCCCAGCCAGAAAGGAATTTATTGCTGGATCTCAGCGAAGTAGAGATAATCACTATTTGATATCTTTTCAATTACTAGAATACCAGTAGTAATTTGAACACAATATTTAGCAAAATTAAGAGTTGGTCCCTATTTCAAGTAGGAATCTAGTTTTCACTTATTTCTTTGTTGTCTACTGGTTAATTAAGGTTTTCTTAATTCAAAATGGAAGCACAAGTTGCTTATCCAAGGAAAAGTAGATGTCTAACAGATCCCCAAAAAAGATGTCTCTACCAGACACTAAGTAATTGGAGATTATTAGTTTAAAAAATAGAGCTTTAGTTTTCTCAATATGTGAATTTGCAGTATATTGGACGGATTTCCAGCAGTTATAGGGTGGCTCCAGATCAAATCTCTGTCTGACCAGCACAGACCAGAAATGCATCTCCACACTACTGAGTTTTATAGCAATCCTAGTTCAACTACTTAGTACTATTAGTGTCTACAGCCTAATTCTACACTATCATCACTTGGTCATTAATTGAAATCTGCAGCACAAGTGTAACACTTCTGAATAATTTAGGAAAAGAATAAAAATAACAACAAAAAAAGTTTTAATTGAGCCAAAGGGAAGCTGACAAGAAATTCTCACATGCACCATTTTCAGTCAGAAATGGCAATCCCATTTGCAATATTATCCATAAAACCATGAAAGAAAGATTCTGGTGAAGTGTTAAAAGAATACATAAGAAGAGAAAAGGGGTCACAATTACTCAAGATTTTCACTCAGTTCTCAGTTCACATAATCAGTTATTAGACATATTCCTGACAAGGTAAAGACAGGGAGTCAAAATTATTCAAGATTTTCCCTCAGCTCTCAGGTCACATATTAACTCTACGACATCTTCAAAATCTGCAGTTCAAGAAATATCACCAAATTTAACAGAGGAGGATTATAACAGAAAACCATGATTCTGTTTAAGAAGATTGATTGCCAATTCTGCGTTAGTAAACTCTCTTTCGGGATGTTCAGAATATATATATCAAGAGATCTAACATAAGACCAGAGGCATGCATTTGGAATATAAAAAGCAAACAATATGTATTCATGTCTTCCTTTTACACATTGGTTTCCAAGAAAAAACATTCAAAGGCCGTCAGCACTGACCTGCCAGTTTGCTTCAGCATATCGAGCATGTTGGTTTGGAAGACATGATCAACCGCTTCAACACTAACACCAGTACCACTCTGCGGCATCGCAAAAACATCCACAACACGAACAGTGTACTCGTCGACAAACTCACCAAGCATCAATCCCATGACTTCCATCGGAACTCCGGCTCTTCCTGCAACCATCAACACAACTCCTCAGGATCTCACAGTGAAACTCAACCACCCAGAATCACATTTAAAGAAAAAAATCCAATCCAATACAAAATCCACGCCATGAAACTCACACGGACATAGTGAAAACGATAAAACAACTAGTATAGGCGGAAAAAACAAAAATTCACTCCAAATTCCTAAATCATATACTGGAAACTCAAAAAAAAAAAACCGCACAGATTTAACTCCAAGTACTGAAAAACTGAAAAAGAAGAGAGGGAGAAAGAGAGGATAAATATACATACCGTGCTTGAGCATCTTGAGGAGGGCAAGAGAGGAAATGTAAACCTGCTCAGAGGAGTCGAGAAGAGGAGCATCAGGAGGAGGATGCCCCATTCCACTCGCACCAGAGAAAATCCTCTGCAATCTCTCTAGACTCATTTCTCTTCTCAGCTCGTCTCTTCTGTCACAAAAAAATGAGAAATGAAAGAGAAGAGCGTTAGAATCTCGGCCTTATTAATGGTTTTATTGTGTCAGTTGATTGCTTCACAAGGTATCTAACCGTATCGAGTGCCCTTGTGTTCGGACCGTTAGATCAGTATCTTACATAAGAAGGATAGTAAATGCATAGTTACAAATTTACCCTTCTATCGTTCGTTTTAGAACTACAAAGGTCTTGAAACCACGTGGTTTATTTGTCAATTGGATGATCGGGTATGTATTTTGGTTTTTTTATTTGGAGACAATCGTTTTTTGTTTATTCGCCAAAGGAAGACAATGGTTTTAATATTTGTTTGTTTTGAAAATTTTGTTTTATTATTATTATTTTGTTGGTAACCAAGCCTTTCATTTCATAAAAGAGAGAAACAAGAATTGGAGCTGATCAAATCTCAAACAACCAATTATAGGAACATGGCCAATAACTCGTGTCTGAAACCAACTGGACCTTTCAAGCTAGGTGATCCACAACTACATTGGATCCTCTAGAAATATTCTTGAAATTGAAGTCCAAAAACTTAGTGGAAAGAAGTCTTATATCTTCTACAATGGGCAAGTTGTTTACAATCCGACTCCACCTCAAACCCATTCGCCACAGCTTCAAGATCCAGTTTTTAGAGATGTTGCTTCTCCTTCTAGGGCTGAGGTGGATTGCTTCGGTTTGAACATAACAACTAATGGTTTCCCAAGTGCATCTCGTATGATGATTCCCTGATCCTGTCTTTGGCATCCAAGATACATCAACATTAAGTTTGACAGAAGGATGAACTGGACATCTCCAATAGCAGCTGGTTGAGTCGTTGCCTCATGCGTGTGTGGCTTCTTAACATCCGAGCTATTAAAGGCATCCCAAAATTCTGCATAGGCAGATTTGGCAGCCAAGACAAGTTCCTCTGGAATCTATTTCTTTTCCCCAACCACCCTTGAGTTTCTTGCTTTCCATAAGAACCAGAGAATAAAGGAAATGAGACTTTTTAATTTGTTTCCTAGTGTGAAGCTAGATAACTCACTTGATCCCAACTTTTCAACCAATCTGCCTTGCTAGTAGGTTGTCCATGTGCTCTCCATGATATTAAGCATCCAAACCATACCTTGGCAAATGTACAATGAAGCAAATAGTGAGTGATTGATTCCTCTTCCATTTCGCATTCCCCACACGTTGCATCCACCTTAATTCCTCTTTTGATCAATTCTTTAGAAACAACAACACTTTTATTACAAGCTTTCCAAATAAAATTCCATCTTAGGCAATGTTTTGCACTTCCACACCTCTTTCCAGTTAGTTGAATTCAGACTCTTCCGTGAATGAGATTTTGATGAAGATGGTGCATTTCTATCTTCAATTTCCTTCAAATTTTGAAGTAGTCTATAAGCTGATTTTACAAAGAATCTACCTTCTCTAGTACCACCCCACACTTGAACATCATGTGAAGGGAACAAACAAAGGGGAATGTTGAGTATTGCTGCAGCTTTGATTGGGGAGAACCATTTCCTTACTTCATCTTCTTTCTAGGTCCGCTCAGATGCATTAATCAAATCAATCACAACTTCAATATGACAATCTTCGGGTTTAGATGTGATGACTCAAAAGCCTTCTAACTCCAGAATCCATCTATGCTTCAATACCTTAATTGATGTCCCAACTCCAATTTTCTACAATAAACCTTTCTTAAGCACCTTCCTCTCTTCAAGAATGCTTCTTCATGCCCAAGAAGGTTTATTCCACACTTTAGCTTTCAATAAGGAAGAGTGGGGGGTGATATGGAGAAAATATAACCGAACCTGGTTCAATCTTGGTTCAACCCTCGACCCCGGTCGGGACGAAAGGAATCGACTCGCTTCCAAGTGAGCCGGGTCCAGGAGATAGCTTGCTGAGGAAGAAAACTAACTCAGTCACCAGCACGCCCTAATCCAATACGATCGGAATAGGCTAATCGACAAAGAGATGGGTAGCAGCATTTGGCGGCTGTCACTTATCGCTATTATATGGATAACTACCATAACGATTGTATTATCAAAGGAGTCATCTACTAGTCCAACCTTGTCACATCCCGCCCAAATACACCCAGCCTATACCCTAGCTGGGTTACCCGAGGGAGTGATCCACAGCCCAAAAGATCAAGTTTAGGAACGATCATATCCATTTTGCACAATAACATAATCAAAAGCAAGAACAAATCATAATGTTCAAGTAATTTATTATAACAGTCAAGAAAGGATCTCAGAAGGATCACTATAGAATATCAGAGTGCGGAATAACAAGATACCAAATCAAAAGACAACTGTAGAGTATAGCGGAAATATACCCTACAAACACATGCGGAAGGTAGATTGAAATCTAAGTAAAGCTCTAAGCTAATACAAGTAAAGTAAAAGATAAGTCTAGAAGGAACAAAAGAAATCTAATCCACATCTTCAGTCAACTCTTCTTCTCCTTCAGTCTTCATCTTCTTCACCTTGCGCTTCCTTATATGGACCGTCAAAGAAATCCGAACCTGTAGAGAAGTCTAACAACAGATTGTACAAAAAGGAATGAGTTTCGAAAGAAACTCAGTAAGGCAAGTTAATCCATAACAACATAAATAACATGTGGCAGAACATAACAAGATGCAATGCAATATGAAACAGATAATGTATGTATGCAACTAAACTCTATGTATGCTGGTCTCTATGGTAGATGGTCTCTATGGTAGAAATGCTTTAAGTCATAGCACCGTACTTCTTTGGGTAGGTCAGTCACTCCCCCTCAGCCATCCTAGCATCTTGGGTCTGCAGGGTAATTGGGTAAAGTCCTCAACAAACCATGGTAGGGGATTTAGTCAACACACTCTCTCACAACCATTTGGCATAAGTACCGGCGCATGTTAGGGAAAAGCCTAGCCCAATGCAAGTCATCTAGTCAGTTATATCAACTCAGTTCCAGATACGTCCATTCCTCGTCCCTAACGATCCTTTCCGGTATCCTTCGCACTAGAGTCAGTGTATCCTATGGCACCGACCAACTCGGACTACGGACTCATTAACCCTATCGGTTATCCACATATGGTAAACGGGAAGCTCTCATGTCCTCTCACGGGTTGGTTACCGGTCTTGAGCGCCCATGAGCCCAAGTCTACCCATATGCAACCCTCTAATAAATGGCCCCCACAATATGATTCCCGTCCTCTCACGGGTTGGTTACCGGTCTTGAGCGCCTGTGAATCACATTGCTACCACCGTTCAGTCTCAATACCCTTCCGATTCGGGTCTGATATAACAGGGGTATATCCTAGCCAAACACTTCTAGACATCCCTAGGTATGACAACCAATGATTCGGGAAAGCGTCGATGGGCATCTTCGGAGAACATCCCATACTATTCCCTCCGATGTCCAAGGACAGAAGCGTCAAAAGGACACTCCCCAATCCCAAACCAAACTTAAGCAAACACATTCTCAGATTAGTCATGACATACACAACCAACAGTTCATCATATACGAGAGAATGTAAAAGCAAAATCAGATTAAGCAATAATAAGTAATTCATATAACATGAATAATGAAAGAGATGATATAAACAAGTGCTACTGTTCTCACAGTAGGAGATCAGAATTAAAATACAACAATAGTAGGTAATCTCCTAGTTTCATAAGGTAGAAACCAGAGAACAAGTAATCTATGTAGTTAAGGAAATAACTGTCCTTACCTTGATTATCGCCGAAGATAATCCAAAGATCAAAGAGAGAGGCTCCAAACTTAGCAAATAAACCCCTAACAATCATAGATACAACATTAGGAAAGATGCCTAAAAGATCAGAGAGCAAACGAATCAAATCGGGCGAAAATTGAAGCTACTGACTCCTTTGGTCGAGTGCTGGGTAGATTGGCCCAGTCGACCAAGCAGTCGACCAAGCGAGTCAGTACAGAAAAGTGAAAACTGTTTTGGTCATAACTTCTTCGTTTGAAGTTGGATTGATCTGAAATTCGAAGGGGAACTTCCTAGGATGTATTAGAATCATATGGGAAGATAAAATCATCAAGTCATGGTCAAAATATGGGTTCTTGATTTGACCCAAGAAACTAGGGTTTCAACCTTATGGTTCCCATAAAAAGGTTATGATCACGGAAAGAGAGGGAATGATTGTTATCAAGAAATTAACAAGAAATCATAGGAAATCTAATTTAGGTTAATAGAAACATTGCCCATGAGGTTTCCCTCGCATGGGAGGTTACCAAGATTTTCCAGAAGGATCATACAAGGGTTAGGGTTTAAAGGAATTTATTTGGCTAGGGTTAAGATCATGATGATGATCATAGATCTCAAAGAAACGAAGGAGATCACGAAGGGATGGTTGCAAGGATGAATCATCTTCTTCCTGATCTCAATCAAGAACAAGAACGAAGAAAGAATAATTAGAAATTCAGAAGAGATACTAACCTTGAATTGTCAGATCAGAGATGAGAGGCTTCAGATCTGCAGAGGAATCGTTCGAATCACCAGAGAGAGTTTCGGAGAGGTCTTCTCACGTTCAAAAAGTGTTTAGGAGGCTGCCGTAACTAAGAAACTCGAAGTAGGGTTTAAATAGAAGTGAAAAACCCTAAAATTGCATTTTCTCGGATTTGGCAAACCTTGGGTCGAGTGCTGGGTCGAGTGGCCCACTCGACCAAGGAGTCAACCCAAGGAGACAGCAAGGTTCAAATAGGGATTCAGAGGGCTATATAGGGTCAAATTGAGTGAGGTTTTCTTCTACGAATTAATAAAGAAGTATAGTTTCCAGAATTACCTTAAGATCAAGCATGGGAGTTCATTAGGTCCACCAACTAAGCTCACTTTCTTCGATGCGCAAGCAGGATTTTCCAGACATAGTTCAGCAACTTCGGACAGGGATTTGGAAGGTTATATGGGGTCAAATTGAATGGGGTTTTCTCCTACAAGTCCATCAAGAAGTCTAGTTTCGGGAAATATATTCGGATTGAGCACAGGAGTTCATTAGGTATTTCAACTAATTCACCCCTCTTCGGTGCGCAGATTCAAAACTAACACTTACAATGCTCTCAAGTGAGGGGCATCATCGACAATGTCCATGGGCTTGGGCTCCGACACCAAATCATCAACCAAAAGGGTCTACAAGTCTCTTATTCCCCCACTTCGGGTCTTCGGACCTACAAACATAACAAATTCCGGGCCGGGTTAAGGTTAGGATAAGGCCGGACATTATAGATCTACCCTAAGGGAAAGGTCTGGCATGACTTCCTAAGGCTTTCAAAGATAATAACACTGAAATCAAGGTCCAATTTTAAGGTGTAACATTTAAACTAACCTTCTTTACCCAAAACAGATAGGGTGTCCTAGCTAGGTTTGGGCCGGGTTTCACATTCTCCCCCTCTTAAAATAATTCCGTCCTCGAAATTGGGAGAGAACTTGGTTGAAAAAAGGCAGGGGTACTTTCCTATTATCTTGGCTTCCTTCTCCAAAAGTCCACGAAAAACAAATAACAATAAATGTAAGGAACCAAGGAATATATCTGACATGCTTTGAAATCAAATCGAAAGTATGATCATGGCTAAGATTAATATGAAGATCATAAAGCTTTAAGAATGAAAGGAGATTGTAGAAGAGATGGTTGCAAGGATCAATATGTTGCAAGGATGCAACATCATCTTCATAATCTCAATCTCAAAGAATAAATCATAGCAAGAGTAGATCAATACAACACAAGAGAGATTACTATTCTTTGATTGAAGAACAGGAGATGAAAAGCTTGAAGTCTTGAAAGAATTAGAAGGAATAACAAATCATGAAGAACATACTTGATTTCTCTTCGAAATCATCATGTGGAGAATTCACAAGGTTATAGAGTGTATGGAGATCCATTCTAGAATAGAAGGGATAGAAGGATCAGTCATGGGAATGATTTATGATCATCCTCCTATCAAAGGGAATGTAAGGCACAAGAAGAAATCATGGAGAGAATAGATCAGCTTTGGGGTAAGCTTCTACCAAACGAAACTCGGCAATTCGTATAGCAGATGTGAAACCCAGCCCTAACCTTGACCCGGAAACCTTGTTATTTGTAGGTCCGATGACCCGAAGTAAAGTAAGAAGTCAGCTTTGGGCCATCCCAGTAGAGGACTTGGTGTCTGGCTTTGAATCCATGAAGGTTGATGATGAGGTTCTATTTATGGAAACAGAATCCTGATGAAGATCTAATTAGTTGATGGACTTGGAGTGCTCTCTATCTTGGTTTGAAGGCATTTCCACCCCCTGGAAAAGACCCTCGTCTTTTGTCCAAACCCCCTTTTGTTTTTTTTTCTCCCCGCCCCCCCCCCCTCTTTTTTTTTGCCTTCCCCCTTCCTTGGTTGGTTCGTGTTGGGGGCGGGCCGGACCGGGAGTCCCCACTCGACCAATGGGTGCTGTCTTTGGCAATTAGGTTGATTCTTGCTCTATTTAAGTCTAACCTCGAGTCCACTTCGTATTTGCTGCCTCCAAACCCTCTCGGGAACGAACCAAAGACCTCTCGCAAGTCATCTCTCTTGCATCCTTGGAGTTTTCTTGGCGGATCTTCGTCGGAACTCTTCTTTTTGCATCAAAAGGTATGTCTACTCTCTCTTCTTCTCCTCCATCTTTGTTTTTCTTTCCTTTTTGAGTTGAGACAAGAGAAGAGATGCTGCATCCTCTGTTGCAAACATCTCTCGAACATGTTCTCATGATCATCCTAAGGATTTAAGGCTAGAACAATGATCTTAACCATGATCATTGCAAGCTTTTGAAGGATTCATGATCAAACCATGATTTAATCTCTCGTTAATTTCCTAATCTGAATTCTCGATCTCTTTGGATCTTCTTTCATTGATCATGTTAGTGGTTAATAGTTGTGTTTTCTTTCCATGATCCATAATCCATAGAATTCTAGTTGTTCTCTTCTACCTTACTATGTGTTCTTCATGTTGCATGATAGTACATATATGGTAGGTTTTATTTCCTTATTTAGATTTATGCTTCTAAGCCTTATTCCATGAAGACCTATGCATGTTTTCATGTTTTCATTACCGAAAGCAATGATCCATCCTCCTATTGTTCTTGTCTTTGTTTTCTATTTCAAAATTCATCAAGATCCATGTTTGATTTATTTATGGTAACTTTTTGTTTCCTAATTTGGATCTTGATACCTTGATTTGATTAGTGTTTTGAGGTCCCCTATATGCTAGAATACTACTGATGTAGTCTACCCCTTGATTAGTACCCTTTTGAACCACCAAATTCGGATTTCATATCTCAAAACTCGATTTTATAAGTTATCGTCTCGCATTGGTCGATCGATTGGTCGACTGGACCACTCGACCAATCCACTCGACCAATGAGTACAAGCAACTCCGAATTGGTCTGCTTTGGATGTTTTGATATCTTTTCTGTTAGGGATCTTTCCTAATATGTTGTATATACTTGTTTAGGACCTTCTTCTCAAGTTTGCCAAGATCTTACTTGATTTCTTAGGATTCTTTGATGAGTTATAAAAGGTAAGGATGGTTATTTCCTTAATTACATAGATAGCATGAATCTAGTTTCTATATTTGAATATCATTGATATGTTTCCTAAATTAGATTCTTACAATGATATACAACTGTTGCATAACTTTGATTACAGTAGCATTACTTATTCATATTGAATTGATTCATGTATGATTTACTTACCAATGTTATACAAGTGATTGTAAATATTGATTTCTTTCCATATATGGAGTTACTATATATGTGATGATATGAATTGATGCATGTGTATGCTTACGTATGGTTTGGAAAGGAGAGGTGTCCTTTTGACACTTCTGTCCTTGGACTACTACGGGAATATTATGGGATATTTCCGGAGATGCCCTCTCGGACACCTTCCTAAACCGTTGGATGACATACATAGGATTGTCTAGTAGTGTTTGGCTAGGATGTCCTGTTATGTCAGACCCTAATCGGAGGGGTATTGAGACCGAACGACCCGTGGTAGCAATGGGGATTCATGGGCGCTTAAGACCGGTAACCAATCCGTGAGAGGACAGGAATCACATTGTGGGGGCCATTTATTGGTAGGGTTGCATATGGTTAGACTTGGGCTCACGGGCGCTTAAGACCGGTAACCAACCCGTGAGAGGACGTGAGAGCTTCCCGTTTACCATATGTGGATGATCAATAGGGTTGGTGAGTCCGTAGTGAGTTGGACTATGAGGACTCTAGTGTGAAGGATACCGGAAAGGATCGTCGGGGACGAGGAATGGAAGTATCCGGATCCGACTTGATGTAACCAAGTAGAAGACTTGCATTTGGCTAGGTTTTACCCCGACATGCGCCAAGATTTATACCAAATGGTTGTGAGAGAGTGTGTTGACTTAACCCCCCGCCAAGGTTTGTCCCGAGGGATGAAGGACCCATTACCAATCGGTCGCCCTGAGATATCTTAAATGGTTGGAGGGAATCCAAGATATCTTAAATGGTTGAGGATGTGAGTGGACTTTCCTAAAGAAGTACGGTGCTATGACTTAAAGCATGTCCGCCAATAGAGACCAAAGCATACATAGAGTTAGAATCATTCATTCATTGTTTGTCTCATATCATATTGCATTTATGATTGTTCTCGAATCCCGCCATTTATGTTATTATGGATTTTAATCGCTTTTACCGAGTTTCTTTGAAACTCATTCCTTTATTGTACAATGTTGTTAGACTATCCTGCAGGTACTGAGTACTATGACGGTTCCTATGAGGAAGCGCAAGGCGAAGAGACATATCTCCAGGAAGGTGATTGCGGTTACCACAATTACTCGAAGATCCCACGGGTGGTTATGCTCCGTACGATGCTTAGTCCGACCATTGAGTGGAAGCGTCCTTGTGCTATTTATGAGATCTACACCTACAAGGATGTCGTCTACAAAGTGGAGAATAATTTAGTTACCCAATGTACTTGCTACCGGGATTAGCTTTTATCTAGTTTATTCTTTCGAGCTACTTTTCCGCTGGATGTAAAGTGGGATTTTTGCTTCACTTTACTTATCTGTTTGACACTCTGATTATATCTATTATTCTAATTCATTTATGATTCATTCTTTCTTTATTGAATCTATGATTTATCTTCCGCACTCTTGTTATGATTGTTTATGATTATGTTATTGTTTATGTGGGAGGTTGATCACTCGATACCTGATCTTCGGGCTGTGGATCACACTCTCGGGTATGCCGATAGGGTACCGGGCCGGGAGGGCGGACGGATTGGTATCGGGAGCCCAAGGTTCGAGGAGATCCTAACCACAAAAGACAACAATCGAACATTCCCCGAGTCATTGATCCGAAATGACTCTTCTACTCTTAGAAGTGAATAATAGAACACCGAATTAGAAACTTGAACTTTGAGGCATAACAGTAACATTTCGAATAACATACCATAATTATACTTGAACAAATGTCACTAATGCAAGGAAAAGAAAAGTGCATAACATACAATAATTAAAGAGAAACAAAATGAACTTCATTAATTTCAAAAGTTTTTACAATGATTACATCTGAAATGCATAAATGGAAAATCCTAAGGTACAGCTCTATCTAGGTGATCTACTCGATCTCTATATGCTCGAACTCCTCTCGCTAGCCGAGTCACCCGATGCTCTATCCTCGTCCCGTCGAGACTCCATCCTCTCGTACATCTGCTCCTCGTCCGACCTCCATCCTCTCTAGCATGGAAGTCATCGATCTCATATGTGCACCAAGATCCGAAGTCTCCGGAACCGCATGTGAAGGGCCGCCCGCCTCGAAGTGTGATGAAGGAAACTCGTGATGCACGTGCTCAGCCCGCGCATATCTCAGATCATCTCCGGCCTGATCATCACTATCGAGACCGATATCCTCTCCTCCATCCTCCGATCCCCGATCCTCATCCTCCGATTCATCATCATCCTCACCCTCCGGACCAGGAGATCTCTCTAACCGATGTAGTCTCATCCGTCGAATGGTCCGAGTCCCAATGGGGTATCCCCGTGATCTAGTGTCCATCGGAGTATCCTCGAAACTCACCCCGAAATGCCCGAAGATCAAAGTCGAAGCCTCCCATAGCAAAGGTTCCGCATGCTAGGCCGCAGAACCAAGTCCAAAGCATGACCCGCCGAATGATGTAGGAGAGATCGATCTCGAAGCCCATGTAGATGCGGTAAATGACCAAGGCCTCCATCACCGTGACCCGATGGTGATGTCCGGCTTCGGCATGATGTTTCGGCCGACTATGCGACCGATAATACGTGCAGAACCCGTCATCCGTCCGCTAGTCCACGGTGTGAAGCATCGGCGGCTATCCCATAGCGTAGAGCATATCTCGCGAAGCTCGTACGGCATCGTATGGCCGTCCAGATCCGCTCCTCGCAGGTATCCACACACACCGCCGTGGATAGTAAGGGACCCGCAAGATCTCGGCCGTTGTCCGGGTAGAGAAGCGAATCCGAGTCCGAAGGACCCCGCTCCCGAGGACAAGTCCGAGTGGATGTCCCCGGCCCCGAGCCTCCTCTCGTGTAAGTAAGGTTGCCGAAGAACAACCTCACTAGCTCCGGCATACCGGCAAATCCTCGGTGAAGAGGTGAGTCCACCGTAAAGTGTCGAACCTCTCGCCGGATCCTAAAGGCTCCGAGCTGGCGTAAGTGAAGTAGACGCCCATCTCGATGTTACAATAGCTGAAGTAGGCCTCGCATGCAAACTCGGCCCGAGGTGTGTCAAACAGGTCCGGCCTCCTAACCTCCTCTCCGGGGCTCGAAAGGAACCCGACCTCCCGCCCCCTAAGAGCACCTACGATGCGACCTCGACCTCTACCTCCTCCTCGTCCTCCCCTCTCGCATGATGTATCCGTGGAAGAGACAAGAGACATTTCCAATTAGTGCTATTTCAAGATTTGAGCCAAAAGGGTATTTTCGTAATTTTTCGGAAAATTTCAAATTTGGGGGAAATTTGATTTGAACATACTAGCATGTGCACAATACTTGGAATTTCATGTCTATGAAGTTGTTTTGATGAAAATCGATCGAAAACTTGGATTAAAGCGAAAAATTCAGCAAGAAGAAATTTGGGGATTTTGCAATTTAGGTCAAAATTGGATTTTTGAAAAGTTGAAATTGGTTAAATCAAATTGTATGGACCTATCTACAATGTCATCTTGAGCATGTAGCATTTGATCTCGTGCGAAAATTTCAAGCGGTTTGAGAGAAAACGAAATTTTTCTAAAGATATCGATTTCTGTATAAAACTTTACGTAGATGAGCACCAAATGTGTTAAAACTTGTTGTCTATGCATGTCATTGTGTTTAAAACCTAGGGAATATGTTTCTAAGCATTCCTAAGCATGATTTCTAGCATTGGATACAAGTAAAGCATGGTTTTATTGAAATGCAAGCATGAGAAGATGAAAATGGAAGAAAGAATGAGAGATTTACCTTGTTTGTGAAGATGGTGTGTTGTGGTGTTGTTGTTGAAGCACTAAATCACCTCAAGAACACTTGTGGGAACTCTTGGATATTTTCCCTAGAGCTCTCTCACCTTTGGAAGAAGTTAGAATGAGGTTGGAATGTGGAAATGAGGCTTATAATGCGAATTTTCAGATTCTGCCTTCATTGGTCGACCGATTGGTCGACCGGGTCACTCGACCAACCACTCGACCAATGGTCACAAAGTTGACCTCATTTGCTGTTGAATTTTTGGAAAATGTGATTTTTGCCTTATGGAATATTGTTTGATGACTATATGGATATATTTGAGCATGATTTAAGTTTTCAAATCATTTGGACTTGTGGTTTATGTTGAATCTTCAAATTCGGTATTTTGATGTTCTCGGTTTTGCGTAATGGTTACTCCGAGAAGTGGGCGTGGTGAATCCAAAGTGGTCATGGAGGTGGTGAAATACCTCAGTGGAGGTGGTGAAGTACCTCATGGAGGTGGTGAGATACCAAATGCCGATCGTGGTACTCATGAGATCCCCCGGTGCCCCGAATGTTGGAAGTTTCGTAGATATTGCCAATATTATGGGCAATATGATGCAAAGCAAGAAGCACCAACTCAACCAGATGTTGGTGGGTTTCATGACTCGCATAATGAGACCCGGGCTGGTGCTAATGTGAATCCTCATGCCGCAGCTCCCGAATGCGGGAGGTTTAGCTGAACTCCTCATACTCGCCCGATGGAGAGTTTTCTCAAGATGCAAGTACCCACTTTTACCGGAGTTACCAAGGACCCCTTGTTTCCTAACAAGTGGCTTCGTGAGTTGGAGAAGGCTTTCCGGCATCCGCAATGCTCGGAAGCTCGAAGATTTTGTTTGCCGAGCGTGGTTGCAACAAGAAGCCGATGCATGGTGGATTTCCACTGGTCCTGCGTTTTGGAAGGTTTGCATGCAGGAGTTGTAACTTGGGGAGTTATTCAAAGAGGCTTTTTGTATGAACTACTTTCCCGAGGCGGTGAAGGATGCAAAGGAAGCCGAGTTTATGATTCTCGACTCAAGGAACTTTGTCCGTGTTGGAGTACCAACAGAAGTTCGAGGAGCTTCATTTCTTTGCTCCAGATTCTTTGAAGGAAGACCTCGCCAAAGCAAAGAAGTTCTTCAAAGGACTCGCGCCCGCCATTAAAGCTTATCTCACAGCCCAGCCTATAGTGAGCTATGCTCAAGTGGTGCGTAACTCGAAGAAGTTGGAAGAAACAGAGAAGGAAAGTGCTCGTGTGCAAAAGCCTTGGCAGCTCAAGGAATTCTGGTTTGGTGGATCGCAATGACCGTCGTTATGTGAGACCCACACCCTACCCCACTCCTACCTTCGTGCTAAGAGTGTAGGTCGTAACACGGGTTTTCAAAGCAGCCCGGCCGCTTTAAACAAAGATGGCGGAAACCGACCACCAAAGCAAATGCAAGTGCAAGTGCAAGTGCGAGTGCAAGGCCTTTTGTTCGAAGCCCTCTCGTTGCAGCCACCCCCGTTGGATCCAAAGAATCCCGTTTGCTTCTACCGCAAGCAAGCTGGTCATTTTGCTCGTGCTCGTCCGGCGGCCCGCCCAAAGCAGCTCCGCCCCAAGTGGTGAAGAGTGCTCCCCGCCTCCTCCCCTCCGGTAGAGTTTTCAGTATTTCCAAGATCGAGCAGATCCAAGCCATGATGTGATTACAGTGTACATTGTTAGTCGCTTCTATTTCTCGCATTTGTCTTATTTGATACGGGTGCATCTCATTCGCTCATGTCATCTCGCATTCATCAAGAAGACTAACCTAATCCCCGAGAAGTTGTCTAGTTGTTTATTGATTAGTACACCCACTGGTCCTGTTGTGAAACTAGATAAGGGGTTATCTAAATGTCCCGTGTTGATTGGTGAGAAGAACTTGGAAGCCAATTTTGTGATTCTTGACATGAAGGACTTCGATGTTATTTTGGGAATTGATTGGTTGACAGCCCACAAAGCCGTGTTCCTTTGTTCCTCAAAGAAGATTCAGGCCCATATTTGTGGAAGTCCGGTCTTTGAATTTCAAGGTGAAAAGAGAAGGGTTTGTAAGAAGGTGCCGTCTCGTGACCGATGCAAGTCTATGCCCTAGTGGATGATGCTTCATCCGAAGGCAAGGGTATAGTGGAGAAAAGAGTCGACTGAAGTCGAGTTGTCTCTGCGACTTTGTTGATGTCTTCCCCGATGATCTATCGGGAGTGCCTCCGGACGAGAGATGTCGAATTCTCTATTGATCTCGTCCCCCGGTGCCGCTCCCGTATCTAAAGCTCCGTATAGGATGGCTCCTACCGAGTTGAAAGAGTTGCAAAATCAGTTGAATGAGCTCATTGATAGAGGTTTCGTGCAGCCTAGTGTGTCACCTTGGGGAGCTCCGGTCTTGTTCGTCAAGAAGAAAGACGGTAGTATGCGCTTGTGCATCGACTACCGTGAGTTGAATAAGTTGACTATCAAGAATAGATATCCGCTGCCCGTAATCGATGATCTCTTCGATCGCCTGAAGGGTGCAGTTGTGTTCTCGAAGATTGACTTAAGGTCCGGATATCACCAATTGAAAGTGAAGTCTAGTGATATCTTCAAGACAGCTTTCCGAACGCGGTATGGTCACTATGAGTTTAGAGTCATGCCCTTCGGATTGACCAATGCTCCCGCGGTGTTCATGGACCTCATGAACCGAGTATTTCATGATGTGCTTGATAAGTTTGTGATTGTTTTCATTGATGACATCTTGATCTATTCGAAGAGCGAAGAAGAGCATGCGAGTCATCTAAGTTTCACTTTGCAAAGGTTGCGGGAAAAGAAGTTGTTTGCTAAGTTTAGCAAGTGTGATTTCTCGGCTTAAGAGAGTGGTTTTCCTTGGTCATGTAGTTTCAGCCGAAGGTATTCGTGTCGATCCCGAAAAGGTCCAAGCCGTGGGCTGATTGGGAGAGACCGAAGTCGCAGAACGGAAATAAGAAGTTTTCTTGGATTGGCGGGTTACTACCGAAGGTTTATTGAGAACTTTTCTCGGTTGGCTGCTCCTATGACTAAGTTGACCAAGGAAAGAAGAGAAGTTTGTTTGGTCCGACGCCTGTGAGAAGAATTTCCAAGAGTTGAAAGATAGATTGACAAGTGCCCCGGTTTTGACTATACCCGATAGTTCCGGTGGTATGACAGCTTTATACCGATGCGCCAAAGATTGGTTTGGGTTGTGTACTCGATGCAACATGGCAAGGTCGTAGCCTATGCTTCTCGGCAATTGAAGGATTATGAGCGGAATTACCCCACTCACGATCTAGAACTTGCCGCCGTTGTCTTTGCTTTGAAGATTTGGAGACATTATCTTTACGGTGAGAAGATTGCCATTTTCACGGATCATAAGAGTTTGAAATATTTCTTTACCCAAAAGGAGTTGAACATGAGACAAAGGAGATGGTTGGAACTCGTCTCCGATTATGATTGTGATATTCAAGATCATCCCGGGAAAGCAAATGTTGTTGCCGATGCTCTTAGTAGGAAGAACCAGAAGAAGACTTTGGATTTGAATGCTTTGAGTTTACCATTGTGGTCTTCTATTGAGAGTTTTGGTTTGGAAATCGTCCCCGAGAATTCTGATTTTATTCTTTCGCCATGACGGCAAGATCTGGTCTTAGAGATAAGATTGTTGCTCACAGAGTTCGATCAAGAGTTTTTGACCAAAGTTGAGAAGATTTCTTCGAATCCCGAGTCGGACCCCGACTTTGGTATATCCATGGATGGTGCTTTGTTGTTTAGAGGAAGACCGTGTGTGCCGCAAACGATGAAGTTAAGAAAGAAATATTGAAGGAAGCACACCAGCCACTTCTTTATCAGACACCCGGAAGCACCAAGATGTACAAGGACTTGAAGGAACATTTTTGGTGGATTGGTCTAAAGGCGGATGTTGACGATTTTGTTGCCAAGTGTGAGACTTGCCAACGTGTGAAAGCCGCTCGACAACCTCCATCCTGGATTACTTCAACCCCTTCCTATTCCTAGTTGGAAGTGGGAAGATATCTCCATGGACTTTGTGACTAGCTTGCCTCGGACAAGTAAAGGCAATGACACCGTGTGGGTGATTGTTGATAGGTTGACCAAATCAGCCCATTTCATTCCTATGAAGATCACTCATACTGGATAAGCTAGCCAGGCTTTATGTGGATAATGTGGTTCGTCCGCATGGTGTGCCTTTGAGTATTGTCTCGGATCGTGATCCTAGGTTCACCTCAAGGTTTTGGAACAGTTTGCGTAAGGCCTTGGGAACCCAATTGAACTTGAGTACAGCTCATCATCCACAAGCCGATGGACAATCCTGAGCGGACAATTCAGACATTGGAAGACATGCTCAGATCTTGTGTGGTGGATATGGGTGGAAATTGGGATGAACACCTAGCTTTGGTTGAGTTTGCCTATAACAACAGCTTATCAAGCAACAATAGGCATGGCTCCATTCAAGGCTTTGTATGGTAGTACTTGTAGGACACCTTTGTACTGGATCGAGACAGTGAAAGAAAAGTCTTAGGTCCCGAGATGATTGAAGCTACAAGTGCTATGGTAGATATGATAAGAGAAAGGATTAAGTCCGCCCAACGAGACAGTAAATCTTATGCCGATAAGAGAAGGACCGATTTGGAATTTCAAGTTGGAGAGAAAGTCTTCTCAAGGTCTCACCAATGAAGGGTGTGATGAGATTCAATGTTAAGGGAAAGCTTAGCCCTCGTTACATTGGACCTTTCGAGATTTTGGAAAAGGTTGGACCCGTTGCGTATCGATTAGCATTACCTCCGTCTCTTGCTGGTGTGCACAATGTGTTCCATATTTCGATGCTCCGAAAATACATAGAGAATCCGGAACACATTTTGCAGCAAGCACCCGAAGGACTTAGTGCTGATTTGACCTATGATGAAGAACCGGCCGAAATCCCGGATAGGAAGGACAAGCAGCTGCGGAATCGCGCCATTCCTTTGGTGAAGATTCGGTGGAAGAACCATACCCCCGAAGAAGCTTCTTGGGAGAAGGAAGAAGACATGAAGGAGAAGTTTCCTTACCTCTTTGGAAGCACAGTACGCTTTCAATTTCGGGGACGAAATTTCTTTAAGGGGGGAGAATGTGAAACCCAGCCCTAACCTTGACCCGGAAACCTTGTTATTTGTAGGTCCGATGACCCGAAGTAAAGTAAGAAGTCAGCTTTGGGCCATCCCAAAGAGAGGACTTGGTGTCCGGCTTTGAATCCATGAAGGTTGATGATGAGGTTCTATTTATGGAAACAGAATCCCGATGAAGATCTAATTAGTTGATGGACTTGGAGTGCTCTCTATCTTGGTTTGAAGGCATTTCTACCTACTAGGTAAGTCACTTGACTTGTGTGCAAAACCCCTTTAGGTTTGGATTTGATCCGGGCCTTCAATTCCCCGTTTTGGCCTTGCCGTCCGCATTGGTCGACCGATTGGTCGATCGGGGCCGCCGACCAATCCACTCGACCAATGGGTGCCGTCTTTGGCAATTAGGTTGATTCTTGCTCTATTTAAGTCTAACCTCGAGTCCACTTCGTATTTGCTGCCTCCAAACCCTCCGGAACGAACCAAAGACCTCTCGCAAGTCATCTCTCTTGCATCCTTGGAGTTTTCTTGGCGGATCTTCGTCGGAACTCTTCTTTTTGCATCAAAAGGTATGTCTACTCTCTCTTCTTCTCCTCCATCTTTGTTTTTCTTTCCTTTTTGAGTTGAGACAGTAGAAGAGATGCTGCATCCTCTCGTTGCAAACATCTCTCGAACATGTTCTCATGATCATCCTAAGGATTTAAGGCTAGAACAATGATCTTAACCATGATCATTGCAAGCTTTTGAAGGATTCATGATCAAACCATGATTTAATCTCTCGTTAATTTCCTAATCTGAATTCTCGATCTCTTTGGATCTTCTTTCATTGATCATGTTAGTGGTTAATGGTTGTGTTTTCTTTCCATGATCCATAATCCATAGAATTCTAGTTGTTCTCTTCTACCTTACTATGTGTTCTTCATGATGCATGATAGTTACATATATGGTAGGTTTTATTTCCTTATTTAGATTTATGCTTCTAAGCCTTATTCCATGAAGACCTATGCATGTTTTCATGTTTTCATTACCAAAAGCAATGATCCATCCTCCTATTGTTCTTGTCTTTGTTTTCTATTTCAAAATTCATCAAGATCCATGTTTGATTTATTTATGGTAACTTTTTGTTTCCTAATTTGGATCTTGATACCTTGATTTGATTAGTGTTTTGAGGTCCCCTATATGCTAGAATACTACCGATGTAGTCTACCCCTTGATTAGTACCCTTTTGAACCACCAAATTCGGATTTCATATCTCAAAACTCGATTTTATAAGTTATCGTCTCGCATTGGTCGACCGATTGGTCGATCGGACCACTCGACCAATCCACTCGACCAATGAGTACAAAGCAACTCGGAATTGGTCTGCTTTCGGATGTTTTGATATCTTTTCTGATAGGGATCTTTCCTAATATGTTGTATATACTTGTTTAGGACCTTCTTCTCAAGTTTGCCAAGATCTTACTTGATTTCTTAGGATTCTTTGCGAGTTATAAAAGGTAAGGATGGTTATTTCCTTAATTACATAGATAGCATGAATCTAGTTTCTATATTTGAATATCATTAATATGTTTCCTAAATTAGATTCTTACAATGATATACAACTGTTGCATAACTTTGATTACAGTAGCATTACTTATTCATATTGAATTGATTCATGTATGATTTACTTACCAATGTTATACAAGTGATTGTAAATATTGATTTCTTTCCATATATGGAGTTACCATATATGTGATGATATGAATTGATGCATGTGTATGCTTACGTATGGTTTGGAAAGGAGAGGTGTCCTTTTGACACTTCGTCCTTGGACTACTACGGGAATATTATGGGATATTTCCGGAGATGCCCTCTCGGACACCTTCCTAAACCGTTGGATGACATATATAGGATTGTCTAGTAGTGTTTGGCTAGGATGTCCTGTTATGTCGACCCTAATCGGAGGGGTATTGAGACCGAACGACCCGTGGTAGCAATGGGGATTCATGGGCGCTCAAGACCGGTAACCAACCCGTGAGAGGACAGGAATCACATTGTGGGGGCCATTTATTGGTAGGGTTGCATATGGTTAGACTTGGGCTCACGGGCGCTTAAGACCGGTAACCAACCCGTGAGAGGACGTGAGAGCTTCCCGCTTACCATATGTGGATGATCAATAGGGTTGGTGAGTCCGTAGTCGTGGACTAGGAGGACTCTAGTGTGAAGGATACCGGAAAGGATCGTCGTGGACGAGGAATGGAAGTATCCGGATCTGACTTGATGTAACCAAGTAGAAGACTTGCATTTGGCTAGGTTTTACCCCGACATGCGCCAAGATTTATACCAAATGGTTGTGAGAGAGTGTGTTGACTTAACCCCCCGCCAAGGTTTGTCCCGAGGGATGAAGGACCCATTACCAATCGGTCGCCCGAGATATCTTAAATGGTTGGAGGGAATCCAAGATATCTTAAATGGTTGAGGATGTGAGTGGACTTTCCTAAAGAAGTACGGTGCTATGACTTAAAGCATGTCTGCCAATAGAGACCAGCATACATAGAGTTAGAATCATTCATTCATTGTTTGTCTCATATCATATTGCATTTATGATTGTTCTCGGGAATCCCGCCATTTATGTTATTATGGATTTTAATCGCTTTACCGAGTTTCTTTGAAACTCATTCCTTTATTGTACAATGTTGTTAGACTATCCCGCAGTACCGAGTACTATGACGGTTCCTATGAGGAAGCGCAAGGCGAAGAGACATATCTCCAGGAAGGTGATTGCGGTTACCACAATTACTCAAGATCCCACGGGTGGTTATGCTCCGTACGATGCTTAGTCCGACCATTGAGTGGAAGCGTCCTTGTGCTATTTATGAGATCTACACCTACAAGGATGTCGCCTACAAAGTGGAGAATAATTTAGTTACCCAATGTACTTGCTACCGGGATTAGCTTTTATCTAGTTTATTCTTTCGAGCTACTGTTCCGCTGGATGTAAAGTGGGATTTTTGCTTCACTTTACTTATCTGTTTGACACTCTGATTATATCTATTATTCTAATTCATTTATGATTCATTCTTTCTTTATTGAATCTATGGTTTATCTTCCGCACTCTTGTTATGATTGTTTATGATTATGTTATTGTTTATGTGGGAGGTTGATCACTCGATACTTGATCTTCGGGCTGTGGATCACACTCCCGGGGGGGCGGAGGGGGCGCGCGGGGGGGGGGGGAGACAAAAAAAAAAAAAAAAAAAAAAAAAAGGTATGCATGCATTTGGTACAATAGCAAGGTTAGGAATAGGTGGGATCTCACAAACCTAGTAGGGATCTATCACTCAACGGATCTATCCGTTAAGGTCTGACGACTATCCGAAGAAGGCTCAAATACATCCAATGAAGGAGATTCGAATGTACACTCTATATAAGACATCATCTACTCACAAGGTAGAAGGACACATACAATCTGAATCGTATTCTCGTTAATCATTCCTTAGCTCTGTGCTCCAGCAGAGTTGTTTGTAATTTCATCAACTGACTTAGCCTTCGGAGGTGGACTCCCGATCCTAGCGGTCGGGCCACATTTGACGTTTGTTTTTGCAGGTCATTTGCCGGGGATCTAAGGGCTGAGTAGATTTTGGACGCATCATTTGGCGCCGCCTATAGGAAACGCTTCGTAAAGCCATGGTGACCAAATCATCGGCAGCAGCCGCGTTCGCGGCCCAATGAGATGTCAAGCGTCCAAATTCCCGGAGCAAATAATCCAGATATCCCAAAGGGAAGTCGACCCCTTGAAGTGCGGGAAGATGGCGGACAAGGAGGTAATAATCCACCGGATCCACTCAAAGATCAATTGGATCAACTAAAACTTCAGTTATTGGAGCCGAGTCGACGCTCCGGACGCTAACCAAACAAGTGGTGGCACCGCAAGCACCCGATCACCGTGATGCGGGAAGGCGTGCATTACAACGGGAGCAAAGACTCGATTGATGAGCGTAATGTTGGTCAAAATTTCCAGAAGGCGACCGATGGCGAGAAAGAGAACCTAGAGAACCGGAGAACTCCCTAGGCGAGACGATTGGTTCGACGAACCGCAAGGAAGTACAACCGATTCAAATACGAGGTTGGGTGCGGGAGTACGAACTCACTCACCAACTATCGACGTGGCGCTTGGGAGAATGATCGTGTCATCGGAGATCGGCCAAGCACATATTGGTCAAGAATTGGCCAATATCAATAAAAAACTCGACAATTGGCTTAGAGGGGAGAGTAACCGATGATATTTATTCGGTCATTCGAAAAACTCCGTTTGCCGGTCCCATAGTCGGATATCGGCTCCTCACAATAATCGGTTTGCCGACTTTTTCCACGCTTCGATGGTTCGGGAGATCCCACCGCTCACATCGATATTATCAAGACACTATGGTCGCTATGGTAATTTTGATGAAATCCTCCGCAGTGGTTTTCGATTCATCCTTGATCGGAGCAGCATAGAAATGGTTTTCGAATCTCCCGTCGGGAAAGATCGTGGATTTTGAAGAATTGGCACCCAACCCATAGAACGATTCCAAAGCGGTAATCCGATTAAAAAGACCGAGGAGACCTTGTTCACTATCGACAAGGGAAAAGTGAATCAATTCGAGAATACCCGAAAAGATTTAACAAGGTCACAATGGAGATAGAGAATCTAGATGAGCAAGTGGCTAAAACCGTTTTGTTCACTGGACTCACTAACCGACGACTCTTGGAGTTATTACTTCAAGATATGCCTACCACTTATGCTGAACTGGTGCAAAGGTGTCAGAAGCAGGCAAAGGTGACGGAGATCCTAGACGCACGCCAGGGGGATAATAAAGCCTCTACAAAAGAACAGAAGGCCCCCCGAAAACAAGCAAAGGCTGGAAAACAAGAGTGTTCGTGATCGAGCGGAAAGCCTCACCAAGCATGGCGGCAAAGATCTCTCAGTAAAGTGAGTATACTCCATTAAATACTCCTCGGGCTGATATTTTAAATATTATCAAGAAACATAATATCTTGAAATGGCCTCCAAAGCTTCCCACCAAGCCTGGGGAGCAGGATCGAGAAAGGTATTGCCATTTCCACAAGGATTACGGTCATTATACCAATGATTGCAGACATCTAAAGGCAGATATCGAAAGATTGATATCTCAAGGGCACTTGTCCAATTTTGTCGAGGAAGACGAGGCGGAACCGCGAGACACAAAAAAAACAAAAGGGACCGCTCGGTTAGCCCGTGCAGCAACCGATCTGAGGCTCCTAAATCTAAGAAGGGTAAGGAGGTGATTGATGCCACTGGTCACCCATACTAACAATATTTGGAG
>NC_142608.1:42898589-42971818 GCF_041222555.1 Hakea prostrata
GTCGAGACAGAGGAATCGACTCGCCTCCCGAGCGAACTTGATCCGGAAGATGGCTTGCCGAGGAAGAAAACTTATTCAGCTACAAGCACGCCCTAATTCAACTTATGAATTAGGTTAATTACTCTAATGATGGCAGACTCAAATTGACGGCTGCGGCTAATCATTATCGAAGGGATAATCATCGCATAACCTAAGGGTTATCTCAGGAGTCCTTTACTAGTCCAAATTAGTAGAAGTCTATCGCTCAACGGATCTAATTGTTAAGATCCAACAACTACCCGAAGAAGGCTCAAGTGCATCCAACGAAGGAGATTCGAAGGTACACTATATAAACCTCACTATCATACGAGGTGAGGGACTCAGATTCAGATACAGACTGGTAGACGTAAACTATCAGAGGCTTACGATCTAGATCACTTTTCCCAGCTTTTTATTCCTTAGCTCGTGCTTCTAGCGAGCCGTTTGTGATTAAGTTCATCAACCGACTTAGCCTTCGGAGGTGGACTCCCGACCCCCGCGGTCGGGCCACATCTGACGCTTTCATTTTGTAGATCATCACGAGGAGATCTAAGGGCTGAGCAGATTTTGGACGCATCATTTGGTGCCGTCTATGGGAAAGACTTGTGAAGCCATGGTGACTAGATCGGCAGCAGCCGCTGCACAGCGCGATTCCGGTGTTCAGATCCCCGGAGTGAATAATCCAGATGTTCCCCAGGGAAGCCAAAATCCTATCGAAGTAGATGGTGGTCAGGGAGGACGTAATCCTCCTGATACATTCCAAGATCAATTGAATCAAGTAAAGATTCAACTCTTGGAGGTGAGCCAAGCACTCCGCATGCTCACCAGACGAGTGGTATTACCACAAGAGCCTGACCATCGCGATCCAGGGAGGCGGCGTATACCACGTGATCAACCGCGTGATCAAAGATTGGTGAAGACCGGAATATCAATCGGAACTTTTATGAAGGTGACCGAGGACCTAGGACGAGTTGACGATCAACCTAGGCGGGACGATCGGTTCGACAGACCACAGGAAAGTACAACCGATTCAAATACAAGGTTGGACATAGGGGTGAGAACTCACTCACCAACTGTCAGAAGAACCGGTCGCGATGATCAAGTAGTTCGCGACGAGCGGAATGTTCGGGAAGGACGGGCTGTTCGTGATGATCGAATAACACGTGATGATCGTGTTAATCGAGGTCCTGATCATATCGCTGAAGATCACCCAACCCAAATTGGTCAGGAATTGGCCAACATCAATCAGAAGTTAGGACAATTGGCTAAAGGAAGAATGACTGAGGATATTTACTCAGTCATTCGGAAGACCCCCTTTGCCGAGCCAATTGCGGGATATCAGTTTCCCCATAACTTTTGTTTGCCTACCTTTTCTACATTCGATGGCTCCGGAGATCCAACGGCCCACATTGGCTATTATCAGCAGACCATGGTAGTTTCAGGTAATTCTGATGAAATTTTATGCAGGGTTTTTGGTTCATCTTTAGCCGAAGCAGCACAAAAGTGGTTTTCGAACCTCCCCTCTGGAAGGATCGTAAACTTTGATGAATTGGCGCGTAAATTCATAGGGCGATTCCAGAGTGGAATACAGGTCAAGAAAACGGAAGAAACCTTGTTTACTGTCAGACAAGGAAAGAGCAAATCAATTAGAGAGTTTCTGAAAAGATTCAACAAAGTAACGATAGAGATAGAAAACTTGGATGAGCAAGTAGCCAAAACTGCTCTATTCACTGGACTCACTAACCGGAAACTCCTGGAGTTATTACTACAGGATATGCCTGCAACTTATGCTGAGTTGGTACAGAGATGCCAGAAGTAGGCCAAAGTCACGGAGATACTAGATGCGCGCCAAGGAGATAACAAAGTCTCCATTAAGGAACAGAAGGCTCCTGAGCAGAAGCAGAAGCCAAGGAAAAATGTCCGTGATCGGGTTGGAAAATCTCAGGCTTGGCGCCGAGGTCTCCCGGTAAAAGTGAATATACTCCATTGAATGTTCCTCGGGCTGATATTCTAAATATCATCAAAAGGAAAAATATTTTGAAGTGGCCACCTAAAATTCTTTTAAAACCTAGGGAGCAGCAGGATCGAGAAAAGTATTGCCAATTCCACAAGGACTATGGTCATTATACAAATGACTGTCATCATCTGAAAGCAGATATTGAGAGATTAATATCTCAGGGACACTTGTCCAATTTTGTTAGTAGAAGGAGGGAGGAGCCACGTGAGCCACGCGCGGCTGCTCCTAAAAGGGATCGTTCGGTTAGTTCAGAACGATCAAGGGAGGCTCCGAAGTCTAAGAAGGGCAAGGAGGTGACTGAAGCTACTTGGTCACCTATCCTTACCATTTTTGGAGGACCAGAGCCC
Source organism: Hakea prostrata (assembly GCF_041222555.1). Classification (NCBI taxonomy): domain Eukaryota; kingdom Viridiplantae; phylum Streptophyta; class Magnoliopsida; order Proteales; family Proteaceae; genus Hakea; species Hakea prostrata. The sequence continues at coordinate 42,900,972 of NC_142608.1, forward strand.
GAATCACTCCGCAGTTTGAAGACAAAATCCAAATTTGTCGGAACCGGAGAGACGCAGAAGCAAAAGAAGTTTAATGGTGAAGATTCTATCACCTTTGGCTAGGAGGATGAAAGAGGCGTTTGTTTACCTCATGATGATGCCATAGTCATCAAGGTAGAGATTGCACGTCGGGAAGTGCATAGAGTTTTGGTTGATACAGGGTCTGCAACTAACCTCATTTCTTATGAAGTGTATCAAAAACTGAAGGTGGATGAGGACTTGATGGAGCCTTCATCCACGCATCTATATGGTTTTGCATGGTCGTCTGCGGTGGCGGAAGGATCTATCCAGTTGGACTTATCTATTGGAAGTTTTCCTAAGGAAACAACCGTCCAAATCAATTTTTTGGTGGTTCGGGAGCTGCCAGCTTACAATGTTATCCTCAGGCGACCATCTTTATCCAAGATAGGTGCTATTGTTTCGACAAAACACCTGAAGATAAAATTCCCGACTGATATGGGAATTGGTCAAGTTTCCTCTAACCAGAGGATCTCTCGGCAATGTTACATTGCCTATTTAAAAGACAAGGAGGGCCCGAGGAAGGTGAATGCCCTACCTATAGAAGTTCGAGACGATCGGGAAGAAGCAGAAATGCAAAGGCCCGAACCAGTGGAGAAGCTGGAGCAAATCCAGCTGTGTACCGAGGATAAGAAGAAGATTACTTATATCGGGTCTGAGCAGCTGGAGGAATTCAAAGATGAGTTGAAGTTATTTCTTTAACAGAATAAAGACATATTTGCATGGTCTGCTGAAGACATGCCAGGAATCGATCGGGCTGTCGTAGAGCATAAACTCTGGATAGATCCGAAGGTGAAACCAGTGATATAGAAAAGGAGAAATTTCTCCATTGAAAAGTATGAAGCAGTTGAAAATTTGAAGAATTCTGGTTTCATAGAACCAATTGAATGCCCAACTTGGTTAGCTAACGTGGTAATGGTAAAAAAGGCGAATGGGAAGTGGAGAATGTGTACAGATCACACAGATCTCAACAAAGCTTGCCCTAAAGATTGCTATCCATTGCCTTGGATTGACCTCTTGATAGATGCGACTGCAGGATATGAAACTCTAAGTTTCATGGATGCCTACTCAGGGTATAATCAAATCCTTATGAATAAGGAAGATGAGAAGTTTACGGCTTTCATGACTGATCGTGAAAGCTACTACTATAAAGTCATGCCATTTGGCCTGAAGAACGCAGGAGCTACATATCAGAGGGCCGTCAACAAGATTTTTAAAGATCTGATAGGAAAGAATGTTGAAGCTTATGTTGACGACATGCTAGTGAAGAGCTTTACAAAAGCAAATCATATTGCAGATTTGATTGAGGTATTCTCAGTACAACGAAAATATCAAATGAAGCTGAATCCAGAAAAGTGCGCCTTTGGAGTTTCCTCGGGCAAATTTTTGGGCTTCATGGTGTCACAGTAGAGGTATTGAGGCTAATCCCGCCAAAATACGGAGCTCGATTGATATGGAGGCTCCCAAAACTGTTCGTGATGTGCGGTGTTTAACGAGGGAGAGTTGCCGCTTTGAATCGATTCATCTCCAAGTCTGGAGAAAAATGTTTGCCATTCTTCAAGGCACTCAAAGATTTGAGGGGCAACAAGGAGGCAAAATGGACCGAAGAATGCTAGAAAGCTTTCGAGGAGTTAAAAGAAGCACTCGGACAACTGCCGATCTTGTCCCGACCAGAGAAGGGGGAAATATTACAGCTATATCTAGCGACGTGCCTTTCAGCGGTCAGTGCAATACTTGTTCGTGAGAAAGATAAAAAACAATGGTCGATTTACTATGTGAGCCACGTATTGCTAGATGCGGAGACACGATATTTGCAGATTGAGAAGCAGGCTCTGGCTCTCATGATGGCCGCCAGGAAGCTAAGGCCATACTTTCAGGCTCATCCAATTGAGGTATTTACAACTTTTCCTCTTAGTAAAGTTCTTAATAAACCTGATTTATCTGGAAAGATGGTGTCCTGGTCGGTTGAACTCAGCGAGTTCCAAGTGAGCTTTAAGCCCAGAACCGCAATCAAAGCTCAGGCGTTAGCCGATTTTGTAGTAGAAACTACTGCACCAGTGGAGTCCACCATTGAGGATCCCATTATACCAACCACTTGGGAGGTATATGTGGATGGTTCGAGTAATAAAGATGGAGCAGGAGCTGGAATTCTATTGAAAAGTCCAGCAGGATTTATTATTCGATATGCTTTGAGATTTGCATTCGGAGCAAGTAATAACGAAGCAGAATATGAGGCTCTGATAGCTGGACTTCGGTTGTCAAAAGCATTATCTATCGCAGATGTTACTATTTATAGTGACTCTCAACTTATAGTCAACCAAGTCCAGGGGGAGTATGGTATTAAAGAACCACGCTTGCAGAAATATCAAGAGATAGTGCAGGATTTTCAAAACCAATTTCGGAATTTGAAGATATCTCAGATTTCGAGGACTGAAAATTCAATGGCGGATGAGCTATCCCGACTAGCCAATGCCAAAGAAAAAAATCTAGACCCTTCGGTCTATATTGAAGAGATAACATTTCCAAGTTATCATGCGAAAGAAATTTCTTATATTGAAGCAGAGCGTTGCTGGATGGATCCGATAATTGAGTATCTGAGAAATGACAAATTACCTGAGGATCCGAAAGAGGCAAGGTTGATCAAGATACGATCGGCGAGATTTGTCATTCAGAATGGGAGACTATACAAAAGATCTTATTCTGGACCCCTTATGAGATGTATAGGCCCCGAAGGAGCAAAGTCAGCTTTGGCTGAGGTTCATGAAGGAATTTGTGGGGCTCACATGGGTGGACGAGCCCTGGCCCACAAAATTCTAAGACTTGGGTTATATTGGCCTAAGATCCAAGAGGCTGCTATGGAGTATGTTCGTCGATGTGGCAACTGTCAAATTCATACTACAGTATCGAAGCGCCCGGCGGAAACCATGACTTCAATTCTAGATCCCATTCCCTTTGCGATGTGGGGAATTGATATCATGGGCAAATTCACCAAGGCGTCAAAGCGGACGGGAATATCGATAGTAGCAATTGATTACTTCACGAAATGGGTTGAAGCGGTGCTGATCGGCAGCAATTGCGAGAAAAAGTGGAGAAATTTGTGTCTCATTATCAAAGAAGGATAGCGTCTCATTATAATACTCGAGTGAAGAATCATCGGTATTTACCCGGAGATTTGGTGTTGAGAAACACCTTAGCTTCCGACCCGCGTCACCAAAGAAAATTGGACCCTTCCTGGGAAGGACCTTATATGGTTGTAAAACCAGTTGGTTCGAGAGCTTACAAGTGAAGAACATCAACACCCGAGAAAGAGTTGGATCGTTCGTGGAATGCCAGGCATCTCAAAAAAATTTATCCTTGATGATGATTTCAATTTTGTTCGTGATGTAAACATTTTCAACTCAATCAATGCAATTTTTGGCTTTCAACAAATTATCTTTTGATTGGGGGACATCATACACCACATTCAAGAACAAGATTCAACTATAAGGCATCGGATGAAAATCCATGTGGGTCCTTCAACACTTATGGAATTTTTTCGGAATCTCTTAAGTCGAGGCATCGGATGAAAATCCAAGTGAGTTCCTTCTGCAAGGCGTCGGTTTGAAACCCAAGTAAGTTCCTTCAAGACTTATTGAATTTTCGAATTATCCTTAAGTAAAGGCATCGGTTTAAAACCCGAGTGAGTTCCTTCTCAGGCTTATTGTATTTCTCTGGAAATCTTTAAGTAAAGGCATCGGTTTAAAACCCGAGTGAGTTCCTTCTCAAACTTATTGTATTTCTCCGGAAATCCTTAAGTAAAGGCATTGGTTTAAAACCCGAGTGAGTTCCTTCTCAGGCTTATTGTATTTCTCCGGAAATCTTTAGGTAAAGGCATCGGTTTAAAACCCGAGTGAGTTCCTTCTCAGGCTTATTGTATTTCTCCTGAAATCTTTAAGTAAAGGCATTGTTCTAAACAACTAAGACCTAGTACAACAGCGATTCAAGTGGCTAGCAAAGTTCAAGATGAAGTTAATTTCTTATTTCTTCAAAAGACCAGAAGAGGCCGGTCTCAACATCAAACATAAGATTACAAGAGCTGGATACAATCTTCGGTCCAAAAAGAAAGTCATCATCGATGATCATTAAGAAGTCATACAAGATCGGCACAACTTTGCTAAGACAAACACATGAGTCAATCATTGGTATGGATTCAAGGAGAAGAAGAGGAGAAATGAGGATTACAAAAAACATTTCAGTATGTATAAAATCCTCCGCAATTTCATACTCTTTGTCCAGCTTGTCCAGGAGAAGTATGGTCTTCGACCAAACTTGCATTCAAGGCGAGCTCGTCATAATTGAATCCTTCCAAGGGAGAATAAACAGGAGAATCTTCCAGATAATGCATAATATCTGGATCAGAAGGCGGAGGATCAATCTTATTTTTGGTCCAGTCAAGAGGAGGAAGGCCCAATTTGGTAAATACTTCAGGATGGCAAACAGCACTATAGGGAGTTGTATCAAAATGAGGATCCTTCCTTAATATTGATTCCCATACTTCGTTCTCACCATCCCGGTACGCCTGCAAGTTATAAGCATTCAAGCATATCAACAAAGGGCTTCTTGTGTAAATACTTGAAGACGCAGCTCTGCGAACATCGATTGGAAGGGATTCGGGCAAAGGAACGACAGCTTGCCTTTGGGGTAACGTTTCAGATCCTTTGGCTCCTGACTTTCCAACTCCTCGCTCCAAGTGCCGAATCTTCTCCCTGGCATTATCCAAGTCTAACCGAAGACGATCGATCACCGAATTCTTTTCTCCTGCAAACTCCCAAGCTAGTTTCCTAAGGCGAGCAATCTCAGCATCTTTAGCTTCAGAGATTTCCCGAAGCCTAGAAACTTCATTGCTCAACCTATTGAGCCTAGAGGCTGCTTCCACTTGGTTGTGGAAGTTACTAGTAAGACTCCTGCAAACAAATTCCGAGTTAAAAAGGAGCAGAAGAGTAATATTCAGAATCAAAAGATAATGAAGAAAGACTTACATCACCAATGACTTCATAAAGACCTCATCTGGAAGTTTGGAAAGAACTGCGCTCTCAGAAGTCATTCGAGCAGCAGTGCACCATTCCAACGCTCTGTCAAACTCGTTTGACACTAATTCGGGCGAAGGATGAGAAGGATAAGCTACACCAAGAGAAGGATGAGCTGCATCACTTGTCACCCAACGGCGCTTCCTGGTGGCAAAATCCTCCAACTCCAAAGGAGAGGAGGAGGATGCCAAACAAGCACTGGAATTGGAAATAGGAGCAGCACCTGCTGGGACCACACCTTCATCAGACGCCAACATAGTTGCCTCAGGTGCCCGAAGAGTCTCCTTTGGGGGTGCACGAATGGTCTCTGCAGCAGGGGCATCAGCAGCGCCATCAACAACGGAGTGATCAAGATCTTCCTGGGAAAGACGAGCGATCACTTCGGGCAGAAGAGGCGTAGGGACGGCATCAATAGAAACTGTGGGAATCTGACTTGAAGATTCACCAACAGCAGTCGCCTTACGCTTGGAGGATTCACTAGCTGAAACCACCTCACTGGCCCCAACCACTGCCAACGAAACAATTTTCTTACAAGATTTCGCTCTGATAAAGTTCGGGTTGATCCTAGGAGCCACTATATAGACAAAAAAGACGGATCAGTACAGATATCCAACAATGAAAGAAAAGAAGGGAAAACCCTAGTTCTCTATCAACTATGAAATACCCGATTAAATAAACCCCAAGTATTACTACTGTGCAGTTTACTTAGGGGGAAAGGGGGAAAGAGATGAGTAATCAAAAAACTCACTTGTTCAGAATTTGATAGAGTTATTGTTGGAGTACGAGGAATACGGAAGCAAGCGGGGAGGACGGAATGTCGCCTTAGCAAATCTAACTTGCGAGATAGCGGGGATAGATGGAGAGTACCCACGAAGGCTTTAAATAGCCTTAGGTATTAAGACGACGGTTGAGAGCTAAAGACAACCAATGGCCCAGATCGAAATAACGCTTCGAATTCCGTAACAAGCAAGATCAACGGTCGTAGGGAGGCCACATGGAAACATGTGGAGGCGAGCACCCGATGCAGGGATACCTCCAATCGTCGCACCGCCATTGTGATAATGGATGTATTACCGATTCAAGGAAACGTTTGGACTTCAGAAGGGAAACGTGCGAACTTTGCGCATAAATGAAGGAGTGGGGAAGATTAATGCATCTTTCCAAAACGTATCTTCATAATATCTCTACAAGATTATTATTCGTCGAGGAATGTGAAGTTAGGTGATAAGTTTTATCATTTATATTTTATTCAAGACAAGATTTCAGCAGGACACGAGGAAATAGTAAGGCCAACATGAAAAAGAAGTGTCTATTCATTAGCAAGGAGGTCAATCTTTACAAAAAAAAAAAAAAAAAAAAAAAAAAAGAAAGATAACTCCCTAAGCCTCTTCTTCATTGTTGCCCGAGGAGCCTTGGTCAGGAGGACTTTTCTCAGGATCCTGAGAAGAGCCTTCCTCAAGATTAACGTTATCAGAGTCCTCTTTCACAACAGCTTGTGACTCGGCTTGTGACTTTTCCTCCGGAAGTGCCGGCTCGTCAGCCAGATATGCCTCATATTGTGGGTCAGCTGGAAAAGGATCATCTTCTTCCCGAGCCCAGTCTGGGAGATCCATGCCTAATTTCCTGAAGACCTCTTTATGGCACACCTCACGAAAGGGAGCAGTATTGAAGGAAGGGATTGATGCAAGAACTCGCTCCCAAACATCATTCTGCCCCAAGCGATAGGCTTGGATGTTGTAGGCACCTAGCAGTTCAGAGAAAGGTACGATGTTCAAGTACTTCCGAACACAATCTTTCCGAAGCTCTGGCTTGATGTGCTCGGGCTTGCTAGGGACCGCCCACTTCAGATATCTCTCGTTCTCCGCACATTGAAATTCAAGCCTGTCATCGAACAACTTGGCAGCATCTTTTTGCTTTTTGGTCTCGCACTCGGCAGCAACAGCACGAGCCTTCGAAGCATCAAGGGCCTCCTTGAGGGAGATAATTTCTTCCTCATGCTTTCTTTGCAGCTCTTTGGCAGCTGCAATCAGCCGGTCTATCTCAGAATTGGCTTTGGCCAAATTCTCTTCACAGGTCTGCAGCAAGGAGCTATTGCGGCCAACCGGCTCAATGCTTCCATGTGTTGATAGAAGCTCAACACAGCATTCCTGGGAAGGCGGAAATTATCAGAAGAAGTCATAAGAAATTATGAAAAAGTAAGTAAGCAAGAAGACCGGTACCTTGTGGATTGACTAACAAGGGCAACGTCGTCCAGGGTTTCAAATTCCTGGCGATCAGAAGGAACAAGACTGAGGGAGCTCCACTCTGCAGCTTTCTCAGGGTCCTGAGTCACCCTGTCGGTCAACTTCAGGGTCCACTGAGGGGTGAAGACCTCCTCACAATCCGCAGAATTTTTGGATTTTTTGTGGGAGGAAGCATCAACTGTATCATGCCTCCTTTTGGTTCGGGCGGAGGAGGAGACATTAGACCTCTCCACCATTGGCTTCTTCCCTTTACCCGAAGCATCAGCCACAGGCCTGATATTCCTGATACCCCTATAAGAGGGGTCGGGAGAGGGAACAGAAGCTTTTTGATCAACGGTCAAGGATCTAGGCGATTGTTGCTCGGCTGTCACAACGGCCCTAGCAGCCTTCACTCGCAGGTTCTCGGGGTTCATTCTTGGAGGCACTGCAAAGAAGAGAAAAAGTCAGAATTGAAGACGTATCACTTCAGTAAAATTAAAAGATGATGGTTAGAAGCTCACAATGAGCCAAGCCCCTGTACTGAAGAATGGAGTTATACTCCACCTCAAGTCCATGTATCTCTTGATACCATGGAATGGATTTGATCTTTCTGACGGCCGCCTCGTCTTCTTTGGATAAGGGAAGGCCTCGGTTATTCTCGGAAGAAGAAGTACACCGCCTCCAGACGGTCAGGAAGTTAAGATCTGAGGGAGGCGCTCGACAAAAAAAGTATCGTTCGCGCCATCTTTTGTGGTTAGAAGGGCAAGTTCCTTTGGCAAGGATGCTGCCCCTCCAATCAAGTTCAGCCTTATTGCGTTTGGACATAAAAACCCATCCGGGAGGATGGGAGATAGAAAGAACATGAAAATGCACAAAGAGAGAAAGAGATGGCGTAATGCTAAGTTCAAAACACAAACCCAAGAAGCCGACGATGAGACGCCAGCTATTGGGAAGGAGCATTCCGGGACAAATGTCCCAATGATTCGAAATCGCCGAGAACAAAGGATTAAAAAGGGAAAGCAAACCCCGCTTTCCAGTGCATCTATGTACAGAGAAAATTCACCCGAAAGGGTTGAATTAACCCTCTCATCAGGATGGGGAGCCCTAACCTAATAAGAGGAAGGAAAATCAAAATCTTGGATTGCTGAAAGAAGTGTTTCCTCCTTGAAAATGGAAGGAACAGAGCGAGTCCGCCATTGGACCCGGAAGTTTGAGGCTGCCTAGAAGACTCCGCAGTTACCCTAGAAGTCTTGGAAGATCCAGACTCAGGGAGGACAGAAGGAGTTTCGGTTTTTCTCTCTAAACCTTTTTGAGAAACTTCAGCAAACTCGCGCCAGAGGACAGTTAGGGTTTTGTTATCACTATCCGATTGTTCGGAAGGAGGAGAAGCAAAAGCTTCATTACCACTACTATTACTAACACTCGGATACCCGAGAAACCCTATTATCCGCCATTACTTGTTTCAAGAAGGTACAAAAAGAAAAAGACCAAGAAACTTACCGATTCGATGAGGCAAAAGCTTGAGAGAGCAGAAGGCGAGAAGCGAGACGACAAAGGTTCAAATTCCGGACAGGAAGAATGAAACCTACGAAGACAACGAACTGCTTTTAAAAGCACCCGCACGAGTGTTTGGGAATCTGAACGATCGAGATTGATTCAAAATCAACGATCGAGATTAGAAGACGTTTTGAAAGTTTGAACTCACGAATCCGAAACAGGCGTTCAGAAACCGTCGCTTGGATTACGTGAGCCATGACAGATCGACTGCAAGGAGACACATGGCCTTACCCTCACAACGCTCGAGGAAAAGTGACCACCGCATTAAATGTGATATGACATTTAATGGAAAACGCAGAGACTATTGCCTGATGAAGAACCCAGTTAAAAACAAAGCCCTCGGGATCGACCGAACGCTTGGTCTGGGGGGCTCGTGATATGGAGAAAATATGATCGAACCGGGTTCATACCTGGTTCGACCCTCGACCCCGGTCGAGACAGAGGGAATCGACTCGGTCCCGAGCGAACCGAATCCAAAAGATGGCTTGCTGAGGAAGAAAACTTATTCAGCTACAAGCATGCCCTAATTCAACTTATGAATTAGGTTAATTACCCTAATGATGGCAGACTCAAATTGACGGCTGTGGCTAATCATTATCGAAGGGATAATCATCGCATAACCTAAAGGTTATCTCAGGAGTCCTCTACTAGTCCAAATTAGTAAAAGTCTATCGCTCAACGGATATAACTGTTAAGATCCAACGACTACCCGAAGAAGGCTCAAGTGCATCCAACGAAGAAGATTCGAAGGTACACTCTATATAAACCTCACTGCCATACGAGGTGAGGGACGAAGACTGAGACGGAGACTCAGACTCAGACTCAGATTCAGATACATACTGGTAGACGTAAACTATCAGAGGCTTACGATCTAGATCACATTTCCCAGTTCTTTATTCCTTAGCTCTGTCCTTCTAGCAGAGCCTTTTGTGATTAAGTTCATCAACTGACTTAGCCTTCGGAGGTGGACTCCCGACCCCCGCGGTCGGGCCACATCTGACGCTTTCGTTTTGCAGGTCATCACGAGGAGATCTAGGGGCTGAGCAGATTTTGGACGCATCACAAGTAAACCCCTGACATTTGATTCTCAACAGTTCGATCTTATTTTGATTATGTGGAGTGATAACCAACATTGGCAACAACCAGCAACTGCTGCAAACAAAAATCCATAAAACCCACCATACTTACCCATTACCTTTAGGATTCCGCTTTCATAAATTTGTAGTATCGTTACTAATGATTCTAAACATAATTTGTTAATTTATGTTTGAGGGTTAATTACGGAGCAACAGGTTCTTATAACCATGGTAAACTCTTGAATTTTTTATTCTTGACATATTATTTCCTACAAGATATATAAGATATAATTCAATAATTCACCGAAACCCAATTAATCTGGGGGAAAAAAGAAAATCTAACTGGGTCTAGTTCGTGTACACGTGCGGCTGTAGCCAATTCATTTCCACTCTGGGTCTTGCACTTGATCTGTTTAATTAAAAGACTGATCCATCAAACTCTCCTCTCTGAATTATCTCCATTAATTAACCGAATCTCCAAAAAGAGTTGGCTTGAAGTTATTGTGTTCCAATCTTAAAAGAACTGGGCAAAAGCTTTCTAAAATGTATCCTGCGAATCAAAGTGCCCTAATTTGTGAGAGGTCGGAGAAATTAATCCAATTCAAAGGAGAGAGAGGAATCCCAAAGCTAATGGGTAAGTGTGGTGGTTCTTGTAGGGTGGTTTTCGGTGCCATCCTAGTAGCATGAAGGAAGAAGATGGGTGAATGGATTCTTCCTTCACCCTTTTATATGATTGATAATGATAGGATACCGGGGGTATTTTAGTCCTATTATACATGTTAAATAACCTAAGGGGTATTTTAGTCCCTCTAGCTTTGAAATTTGAAAAAAACTTAACGGTGAGAGATAGTGTTAATTGCTTTGGGACCCAAACGTAATTTATTACACTAAGGGGATCCAACATTAGTTTTTGCTTTATTAAAAGGACCCACGAGTAGGGGTGTCAGCGGTGCGGTTATGGGCGGTTTCGAGATGGACTTAACAGTTTCTGGTTGAAAAACCCTTAGCCCAAACACAGCCCATTTGAAAAATAATGGTTTCAAGCCCGTTTTGGTTTGGTGTGGTTTGAGTTTGGGTTGACTAACGATTTGGGCTAACGGGTTTGTGATCTGTAGGAAATCAAAACAAAAATATAGTTAAGCATAAAAATTGATCCAGAAAATGGAAACTCAACTCTCAGCAGGATTTCCTTGCTATGAGCTGGATTGATGGACAGTTAAAAGAACTAAAAAGTAGCCCATTATTTGGGTTGGTCTATTGAGCCAAAGACCATAAATTGAATCAGTATAGAAGCAGTCTTCTCTATGATTCAATGGACCTTATAATTGTGCGGTATCATCATAATTTGCACGTATAGAAAATGAGGTAACTGATATCTTCAACGATGTCTTTCGTATATGCTAACTTCAAATTGGAGTAACGTGGTGCAGAACAAGAGATTATGCATGATACAACTTTCTTAATAAATGAAGTGAATAATGAAGCTTGAGTTATACGAATTCAACAAGAGAATATTACTTTATTCAAAATCTGCTTTCTCATTGCATTCAAATGTTGCTTTACAGATGCAAAAGAAGAAACAAAAAAAGGTGAATTATTTAATACAGAGACACTCAAAGACGAACAAGTCAAAAATATTTAGTGAAAATGCAACCATAGAGAGATTAGGTATAAGATTCAAAATGTTCTTGAGAAGAATATTTTTTTACGATATATCTATACCAAAGTAAGCGAAGACTAACTGAAAAAAAAAAAAATTAGAAATGCTTGTGCCTTGCAGCTTGCCAGTCGTGGCTGCTTGCTGGACTCATTGGAGAAGCAGAAGCCGAGAAGGTGAAGAGCCAAGGTGAAACTGAAACCGTCAAAATGAAACATAAAAACTCATTTTATAGTTTTGAAGTAAAATAAAACCTAAATCTAAAATTAAAAGAGCATTTATTTTTTAATAGCAAACGATAAAATACTAAACCGGGCTGGTTTGGGCCAATCGGTTCAAGCTAACGGGCGCACATAGGTTGGCCCAAACCAGCCAAAACCGTTCGGGCTGAGGCTCCTCAGCCCAAACACAAGCCTTTAAGGTTCTGTTTGGGCTCATTTGAGCTATAACGGGCCAATTCGATCCTATTTTAACGGTCCGGGATAAAAATTGACACCCTTACCCACATGTAAAAGTTCTAGAAATTATAAAGAGATGAAGAGTCATAGACTCATAAAATGTGAAATCTCTTTAGATTTTATGTTTTGGACTCTTCATCTCATTCTTAAGTGGTGGTTCCAATTAATGTAATGGTGTATTGGTAGTTTAATATAATTAGTTACTATAACTGAATATTAACGAATGGATAATATGACGTGTTCTCCAAAATAAAACTTTAATCGAATACACGTAGTATCCCTCAAATATATAATCGAATCGGATATATACTTAAATTGGCGTTTCTGAAATCGAATCTGATTATTAATATGATCATCTGAATTCGAATCCGAAAAAATCAAATTCGGATGCTTTTAAGTGGATACGAATAAAAATCAATTTCGAACTTTTGACTAGCTGTCTACATCCCTATCTTAAACAAAATCACTCCACCAAACCAAACATCCACCTAAAAGAAAAAAGTGTAAGGCTTAGATGGAAAGGATTCCGCTTTCATAAATTTGCAATATCATTACTAATGATTCTAAAACATAATTTGTTAATTTATATTTGATGGTTAATTACAGAGCGACAAGTTCTTATAACCATGGCAAACTCTTTAATTTTTTAATTCTTGACAGATTATTTCTTACAAGATATACAATATATAATGTTAGGAAGACCGGACGGATGAGAGAGGCATAGATGGAAAGGATTCAAATTCTAAAACCTAATCACATAACTAGCATGAATATGTATATTTCTCATTTTCTTGATTTTCATCTCATTCTTTTGATATGCACATATAAATGTTATTATCATGCTTAGGAAACAAAGTTAGGATGAGTTCCAATAATTAAAGCACTTAAATGAAACCCAAACTTGTCCGTTGCAGTGATAAAAGTGGTTTTCAAACTTAAATAACTTTTAAGATTATTTTCATATTAGCAAAAACTATATGAAAAGAAATGAAAATATCGCAATGAGATGGTGGAGGAAATTGACAAACATGACTGATGTTTCTTTACAAGCAATTCAAGAGCATTATGTTTAGGTGAGGCTTGAACAAGTACTAAGATGTTCTTTTAAGGGCAACCTACATATAAACCCTTAGGTTTGCATTCAATTATATCCACGAACCCTTAAAAAAAATCAATTACAAATACCCGTGATTGTTAAGGATTAAGGTTAAATATATAAAATACTAAATTTACCCTTATTTGTTGAATTTTTATGATCTTAGATATGAACACATGGTCAATTTAAATCCAACTATCACAAATTCCCAACATATAATTGACTCTTTCTCTCTTTTCCTCTAACCCTACTTTCTATTCTTTCCCTATGCAGACTTCCTATTTGACTCTGGTAGTAAGGCACCACCACCACGTAAAAGGGATATGCAGTCTTTCCTATTTGATTCTGGTAGTAAGGTGTTGTAATATTAGTCCCACATCGACTGATGTGGGAATATGTGAAGAGGAAGAGGCTATGAAAGAATGCCTCTTCCTTCTTCTTTAATCATCCCAAATATCTTCTCTCTTGGATATTTCTTTATTTATAGTGGAGTTTTCTCTCTTGCCCATATATTATTGTGTCTTTCTTTTCTCTTAGTTGTTATTATTGTGTTCTTCTTTTCTCTTATTTGCTGATTGTTCTATTCGGTGGGTTCTTCATAACCCGACAGTGGTATCAGAGCGAGGTTTTTCTGAAGTATGCTCTGTGGTTGCAGCATAGTCTGAGCTTCCACATCAGAAAAGGAAAATTCCTTGGGGGGTTTGCTTGTTTGGTTTAGGGTGTGAGTATCTACTTATAGTATGCTCTGTGATTGCCACTTAGGTGGATCCTTCACATCAGAAAAATAAGTAAGATATTGTTTTTCATCCTACGGAGGTGCTGCAAAAGTCGCAATTTCACGTGGTTTCTTCCTAGAAAGGTGTATTGGGTGATTAAGTGCATGTCTAGGAAAATTTTGTCTAAGGAGTCTGGTTTTTAAGCGGACCGCTTGTGTCCCTCCAGTCTTTCCTGGAAATTTTCCTGGTGCATTTTGGTTCAACCATATACCAGGTGGAGATAACTTGAGAAAACAAGTTTCACGTGAAATAGTGGGAGTTATTCTGCAGCCAACAACAGTTCGTGATAGAAGCAATGGCAGCAAAAATTGACATCGGCAAGTTTGACGGCACGAAATTCTCATTATGGAAAATGAAGATGAAGGCATTATTGATAAAAGATAACTGCCTGGAAGCCATCAGTGTTCGGCCGGCGGAGTTCACAGACAACGAAAAGTGGAACAGAATAGATGCGATTGCTCTTTCTGATTTGCATATAGCATTATCAGATGATATTTTAGAGGGCATAGAAGAGAAGAAAACTGCAAAGGAGGTTTGGGATCACCTCATCAAATTGTATGAAGCCAAAATCACTTCACCTCATCAAATTGTAGATAAGGTAGAAACATCTCAAGGGTGCGTTGCTGAAGGAGAGATTCTTTACAGCAAATCAGCAATGGCAGCCAAGGATAGATTGGAACATAGTGATGCTTGGATCTTGGATTCGGGAGCAACATGGCACATGACCTCTCGCAGAGATTGGTTTCAAACTTATGAACCTATCTCTACAGGGTCTGTGTACATGGGAAATGATCATGCCTTGGAGATTGTTGGAGTTGGCACCATCAAGTTGAAGATGTACGATGGTATGGTACGCACTATTCAAAATGTGCGGCATGTGAAGGGCTTAAAGAAGAATCTATTGTCTTTGGGACAATTAGATGAAATTGGGTGCAAGACACGCATCCAAAATGGAATGATGAGGATCGTCAAAGGAGCGCTAGTTGTAATGAAAGTTGAAAGGGGCGCTGCAAATTTGTACGAAGTAATGGGAGAAACTTGTCTGGAGGCAGAAGCATCAGTTGCATCAACCGGTAATGCAGAAGAGATGACAAAAGTGTGGCATCGAAAATTGGCCCACATGTCAGAGCAAGGGTTGAAGGTTCTCGCAGAACAGAAATTACTCCCGGGTCTCACAAAGGTTTTATTACCCTTTTGTGAGCACTGTGTTACAAGCAAGCAGCATAGATTGAAGTTCAATGCATCTGATTCCAGGAGTAAAAGTATTCTGGAATTAGTTCACTCTGATGTATGGCAAGCACCGGTTACATCTCTGGGAGGAGCAAGGTACTATGTATCTTTCATTGATGATTATTCTAGAAGATGTTGGGTGTTTCCTATCAAGAAGAAGTCAGATGTGTTTTCAGTTTTCAAAACATTCAAAGCGCAAGTTGAACGAGAAACTGAGAAGAAAATCAAGTGCCTCAGGACAGACAATGGCGGTGAATATACAGGGGATGAATTCTTTGAGTTTTGTAATCAAGAAGGCATCAAGAGACAACTCACGGTGGCTTACACTCCTCAACAAAATGGAGTAGCAGAGCGGTTGAATAGAACTCTACTCGAAAGAACGAGAGCCATGTTGAGAACTGCAAGTATGGCTAAGTCCTTTTGGGCGAAGCGTAAAACACCGCTCTGCTATGTGATTAATCGATCACCAACAAGATCGATTGATTTGAAGACACCGATGGAGATGTGGACTGGCAAGCCAGTTGATTATTCACGCCTGCACACATTTGGGAGTCCTGTGTACGTGATGTATCATCCCCAAGAAATTTTGAAGTTGGATCCAAAATCCAGAAAATGCAGATTCTTGGGAAATGCTGATGGAGTCAAGGGGTATCGACTGTGGGATCCCACTACCCACAAGGTTGTCATCAGCAGAGATGTCATTTTTGCAGAAGATAAGCTGCAAAAGGAAGATGTGAGTAGCATTTCAATAGAAATTCCGGAGAGTACAATAGTTCGAGAGGAAGAGAAGTCCAATCCGGAAAATTCTTCTGGAGCTGAATCGAAAATGAGGAACAAGTACAGTTGAGTCTACAACTGTAGAAGTTCGACGGTCACCTCGTGAAAGACATACACCAACCTGGCAGTCTGATTATATTATGGAGAGCAACATTGCATATTGTCTTCTAACAGAAGATGGTGAGCCATCAACATTCAGAGAAGCGATTGATAGCTCAGAAGCGTCACTTTGGATGGCAGCTATGCAAGAAGAACTAGAAGCTCTTCATAAGAATAAGACGTGGGAGCTTGTACCTTTACCGCACGGAAGGAAGCCCATTGGTAACAAATGGGTTTACAAGATCAAACGAAACAGTGATGATCAAGTAGAGCGGTATCGTGCAAGAATGGTGATCAAAGGATATGCTCAGAAAGAAGGTGTCGATTTCACAGAAATCTTTTCTCCAGTGGTTCGACTTACTACTGTCCGGATAGTTCTGGCACTTTGTGCTACGTTTGATCTACATCTTGAGCAGTTAGATGTAAAAACTGCATTTCTTCATGGAGATCTTGAAGAAGAAATCTATATGCTCCAACCAGAAGGTTTTGAAGAACCAGAAAAGGGGAACTTGGTTTGCAGGTTGAACAAATCTCTATACGGCTTAAAACAGGCGCCAAGATGTTGGTATAAGAGATTTGATTCCTTCATATTGAGCCTTGGATACAACAGACTTGCTTCAGACCCTTGTGCGTATTACAAGAGGTTTGGTGATGATGATTTCATCATTTTACTGTTGTATGTCGATGATATGTTGGTGTCAGGCCCCAACAAAGATCAGATCATAGAATTAAAGGCTCAGTTGGCTAGGGAATTTGAATGAAGGATCTGGGGCCCGCAAACAAGATTCTAGGGATGCAAATTCACCGAGACAGAAATAACAGGAAGATTTGGCTATCTCAGAAGAGTTACTTAAGGAAAGTCTTGCGCCGCTTCAATATGCAAGACTGTAAGCCAATTTCTACTCCTCTTCCTGTTAATTTCAAGTTATCCTCAAGTATGTGTCCTAGCAATGAAGCGAGAGAGGATGGAGATGTCTCGAGTACCGTATGCATCAGCAGTGGGAAGTCTGATGTTCGCTATGATATGTACAAGACCGGACATTGCACATGTAGTGGGAGTGATTAGTCGGCATATGGCGAATCCAGGACAAGAGCATTGGATTATAGTGAAGAGGATCCTAAGATACATTAAAGGAACCTTGGATGCTGCTTTATGTTATGGAGGATCTGAATTTCTTGTCGGAGGATATGTTGATTCCGATTTTAGGGGGATCTTGATAAAAGGAAATCCACTACCGGCTATGTGTTTACAATTGCGAGGAATGAGCCGTGAGCTGGGTATCTAAACTACAGACAGTTGTAGCACTGTCTACAACGAAGAAGTGAGTATATGACAGCTACACAAGCTTGTAAAGAAGCAAACTGGATAAGAAGATTCATGGAAGAACTTGGGCACAAACACGAGAAGATTCTCTTGTATTGTGACGATCGAGTGCCTTGCACATTGCAAGGAATCCAGCTTTTCATTCCAGGACAAAACACATAGAAGTACAATATCATTTTGTTCGTGAAGTGGTGGAAGACGGAAGGGTGGATATGCAGAAAATCCACACGAAAGAGAACCTAGCAGATGCATTGACAAAAGCAATCAATAGCGACAAGTTCATTTGGTGCGAGATCCCTGTATGGCTTGATAGAGACATAGACAGCATGGTGGTGGCAAGATAGAGACTGGTGTGGAGATTGATTGGTTCTCAATCTAATCTCCAAGTGGGAGATTGTTGTAATATTAGTCCCACATCAACTGATGTGGGAATATGTGAAGAGGAAGAGGCTATAAAAGAATGCCTCTTCCTTCTTCTTTAATCATCCCAAATATCTTCTCTCTTGGATATTTCTTTATTTATAGTGGAGTTTTCTCTCTTGCCCATATATTATTGTGTCTTTCTTTTCTCTTAGTTGTTATTATTGTGTTCTTCTTTTCTCTTATTTGCTGATTGTTCTATTCGGTGGGTTCTTCATAACCCGACATAGGGCCCCCCCCCAAGGAGAGGGGGGGGGGGGGGGTGGGGTTTTTTTTCGTGGGGGGGGTGGTTTTAATTAAACAAGTTGTTTGTGTTTTTTTTTTTTCTTTCCTTTTTTTTTTTTTTTTTTTATATTTTTTTTTTTTTTTTTTTTTTTTGTTTTTTTTTTTTTTTTTTTTTTTTTTTTTTTTTTTTGTGGTGGTGTTTTTTTTTTTTTGTAGGAATTTGATTTAGTTCTCAAAAAAAAAAAAAAAAAAAACTAATAGAGTCTCTTACCATTAAGTAATATGTTGTAGCAAATAGATTTAAAATTTAAATTCTTCTAAAGGTACAAATTGATAAAACACTTGAAAGAACTGGTCTATTAGGGGGGAATGAACACTAGAAGTAGAAATTAGAGTTTTTTTTATGCAAGAGTACTTTGTGTAGAGCATACACTACCCCCTTAGTGCAATAAATTATATTTATGTCTCTCACCATTAAGTTTTTTTGAATTTTAAACTTGGAGGGATCAAAATACCCATTAGGTTGTTTAATATATATAATAGGACTAAAATACCCCGACTACCCTATTGTTATCAACTATATTGATGGGTGAAGGGATTCCTCCTTCACTCATCTTCTTCCTTCACCATGTCAAAATCATTGTTGGAAACCACCTCGCAAAAGAAAAAAAAACTTGGATTTTTATTTTCGGCAACGGCGGCAAGGGTCAAATATTTGCCATGTAATCTATTTTAGATTGAACGGCTTAGATTCAAAAGTGAAGGGGTTAAATATAAATATAAGATTCTTATTTTACTAAGTTTAGATTCAAGGGGCTCATAGCGAATAAAGCCAATCAAACTTCCTCCAAAGATGGCAGATCACATAAAGCATTGGTGATGGCTTTGTCATAGCCTTAGATTGGAGCCCCGATTCTAACTATGTTCTTTGATGGTTATAAGGATTTGACAATGAGACTTCTTTGTTTGAAAAAAATCACTGGTTTTAAGTAGCCGTTTTTGTTTCTAGGGCATAGGGATACTATATATACAATTGGGGGTGGTGGTCTAGTGGTTTCAAGCTTATTCCCAAGTGGTTTGGTAAACCTCATGTCCCAGGTTCGAATCCCCTCTGCTCCTCTGTTTCTTGCATTGGACAGTTGTGTGCTCTTTAGCCTGGGCATGAGTGCTACCGGCTTCTGTGGACTATACTAGGCCTCCGGTGGGGCTCCACGGACGGGGCCAGTGCTTGCGCTGGTAGTGCATAGGGCTAATGCTTGCATAGGTCGCACTCGATAAAAAGTATGAACATTGCGTAGCGGGGGGCGCTAGGTTGCCGCTACTGCATCCCCTCTTTTTCTACCAAAAAAAAAAGGAATACTATATATTGTGATGCCTTTAATTTTATTTTTTTGGGCATAGAGAAGAAGTTGAATCTGGTTCCTAAGGTTTATATAATTTCATGTGACTGTTCGGTTTTCAGTTAAACTTACGATGGCACTAAAGTTTTGAATGTGGATCTTTCAGATGGTTAATTGTAGTGCCTAATGGGTTCTCTAATGGTGTATTGGGCTCTATCAAGTGCTTGATTTTGTCTACATATTCATACTATTTTCTTGTATCGATTTTATATTAAAACCGTATCACACCATTTTTCTTGTACCGATGTCATACAGTACCGAATTACTGATACAACACTGATTCAATCCTTAAACTAGGGATTCAAACGGATCAAATTCTGTTCGGATTTGGTAATATCTGAATTCAAATTTGATTAATAAACACATTGTCTGAATTCGAATCCGACTGTCATATGTGTAAATTTATAATTGAATTAGAATTTAATTAGTTAATCAGATTTTCGGATAGAATTCGAATTTGTTTAGTTAATCGGATTTTTGGATAATATCATATATGAATTCAAAGTAATCGGATGGATAAAAAGATCTAAGTGTAATTAAAATATCTGATATCTTATTAGAGTAACAAATATCCAAATAGGAAAAGAAGAAAAAAAATCTTGATTGACAAAAAAAATTTAGAAACTATCAACTAAAATTAATAAATTAATGTTGAAACATAAATAGTACAAATAAGAGCAATTGAAGCAATAGAATCATTTGTTAGTTCACAAATAAATTAAAAAGAAGACTTCTATATTGTTAAGTAAAAGATCTTCACTTGTTTCAAATAAGTAAACATTACTTTCAAAAGTTTTATCTAGTTCATTAACAATAAATAAAAAAATCTTTAATGCAATAACTATGTCCTTTTAAATTGAAAAATAAAGGAATTTGCATCATTTTTTTGTACTCGTATAAGTTAGATTTCGTTTCTTTCTCTATTGAATTGCAATCTAATGTATTAGTACAAATATATAGTCGTTCCAAAACGGTTATAGAGAGAGAGCAGCTTCAGATAACCAAAAAATTTGACAAAAAAAAAAACTTAGGTGCAACATAATACATTGTAGCAAGGAGATTCAAAGTTTAAATTTTTCTGAAGGTGCAAAATGATAAAACACTTGAAAGAACTGGTCTCCTAAGGAGGAAATGAAGACACCAAAAGTAGAAATTAGAGTTTTTTAGGCATAAGTCCTCTTTGTAGCACATAAACTAATGTTGGATTTCTTTAGTGTAATAAATTATATTTGGGTCTCAAAAAATTAACATGGTCTCTTACCAAATTTATATTTTTTGGGAATTAGTTGGAGCATGCTCCTATCTTTTAATAAGTTTTTGGTTCACACCACCCATTGTGGAAAATGCTTGTCAAAAAGCGTTTGTAGCTAATCGTGTAGGAGATTTTGGTTTATTATTAGGAATCTTAGGTCTTTATTGGATAACAGGTTGCTTTGAATTTCGAGATTTGTTCGAAATATTCAATAACTTTATTTATAATAATGGAGTTCATCGTCTGTTAAGTAATACGTTGTAGCAAGGAGATTCAAAGTTTAAAATCTTTTGAATGTGCAAATTGATAAAAAAAACTTAAAGAATTAGTCTACTAGGAGGAAATGAAGACACTAGAAGTAGAAATTATAGTTTTTTATGCATGAGTCCTCTGTGTAGAGCATAAACTAATGTTGGACCCCTTTAGTGTAATAAATTATATTTGGGTAAAAAAAAAACTAATATCATCTCTCACCGTTAAGTTTTTTTCGAATTTTAAACTTAGAGGGATGAAAATACTCCCAATACCCTGCTGTTATCAACTATATTGATGGGTGAAGGGATTCCTCCTTCACTCGTCTTCTTCCTTCACCTTATTACGAACCATGGAATTAGAGGGATTTTTGGTTGCTAATTGGGTTAAAAGAAGAAAGAAGAAAAAAAACCAGCCTTACTCAAATTTTTTTTCTTTTTTTTTTCAAATAAAATTCCCTAGTCGTCTAGTTCTCACCATGTCTCAACCTCCTTATGCTAGCTAAGAAAGACGGTGAAGGTAGGCATCAGGAACCAGAGGTGTTTTTCAGCAGCCGCCACTAGATAGAATCACAGTGGAGATGGGTTGTAGAGGGAGGAGTACCGATGGAGAGAGAGAGAGAGAAAATTAGGTAAAAAACACTTAAAATATAAAAATAAAAAATAGGATTTACATGTAAACCCTGACATTTGATTCTCAACCGTTCGATCTTATTTTGATTATGTGGCATAATAACCAATGTTGACAACAACTAGCAGCTGCTGCAAACGAAAATCCAAAAAAAGGCCAATGGAGGAGTAGTAGGATGGTTAGAAACCTGCTTCTCAGGAGACTGGAGAGGTCATGGGTTCAACTCCTACCGGCGGCATATGTAATATCCCTATCCCTATATATAAAAAGCGCCTTTGTACAAAAAAAAAATATCCAAAAAAACCCACCATATTCACCCATTAGCTTTAGGATTCCAGTTTCATAAATTTGCAGTATCGTTACTAATGATTCTAAAACATAATTTATTAATTTATATTTGATGGTTAATTACAGAGCAACAGGTTCTTATAACCATGGCAAACTATTGAATTTTTTAATTCTTGACAGATTATTTCCTACAAGATATACAATATATAATGTTAGGAAGACCAGATGGATGATAGGCTTAGATAAATGGAAAAGATTCAAATTCCAAAACCTAAGCACATAACTAGCATGAATATGTATATTTCTCCTTTTCTTGATTTTCATCTCATTCTTTCTATATGCACGTATAAATGTTATTATCATGCTTAGGAAGCAAAGTTATGATGAGTTCCAATCATTAAACAAATTAAATGAAACCCAAACTTGCTCGTTGCAATGATAAAAGTGGTTTTCAAACTTAAATAACTTTTAGGCTTATTTTCATATTAGCAAAAATTATATCAAAAGAAATGAAAATATCGCAATGTGATGGTGGAGGAAATTGACAAACATGACAGACGTTTCATTACTAGTTTCTTTACTAGCAATGCAAGAGCTTTATCTTTAGGTGAGTCTTGAACAAATATTAAAATGTTCTTTTAAGGGCAAACTACGTATAAACCCTTAGGTTTGCATTCAATTATATCCACTAACCCTTAAAAAAATCAATTACAAATGCTCCTGAATGATAAGGATTAGGTTAAATGTATAAAATATCAAATTTACCTTGTTTGTTGAATTTTTATCATCTTAGATATGAACGCATGGTCAATTTAAATCCAACTATCACAAATGTGCAGGCTTTCTAGTTGGCTCTGGTAGTAGGGCACCACCACCATGTAAAAAAAACTTGGATTTTTATTTGCTGCAAGGGTCAAATATTTGCCATGTAATCTATTTTAGATTGAAAGGTTTAGATTTAAAAATGAAGGGGTTAAATATAAATATAAGATTCTTATTTACTAAGTTTAGATTCAAAAGTGAAGGGGTTAAATATAAATATAAGATTCTTCTTTTACTAAACTTATTTTTAAGTTTTTAAATTTACAAAATATACCATGTGAATCGAGGGAACTCATTCATTCAAATACTCTTCTTACTTAGGACCGACCATGTCCTTCAACTCTTTGGACTCTCAAATTTCACATTATTCGTCTCTTTCCTATGGCGGTCGCTACCAGATTGAAGGGATTTATTAGTTGGAACAATTCAAAGTTTTGCAATTTGTAGGTTTTCTGATTCTCGGATGTGAAAAAGCCAAACTAGCAAAACCCAAGAAATCACGAAACATCGGAAGTGTTTATCGTTGCTAATTAGGTTAAAACAGTGATATTATGGCATTAAGGAGAACAAGTAATAATAAGAGAGGCTTAGATGGAAAGGATTCAAAATTCTAAAACCTAATCACATAACTAGCATGAATATGTATATTTCTCTTTTTCTTGATTTTCATCTGATTCTTTCTATATGCACGTATAAATGTCATTATCATGCTTAGGAAGCAAAGTTAGGATGAGTTCCAATTATTAAAGAACTTAAATGAAACCCAAACTTGCTCGCTGCAGTGATAAAAGTGGTTTTCAAACTTAAATAACTTTTAGGCTTATTTTCATATTAGCAAAAATTATATGAAAAGAAATGAAAATATCGCAATGAGATGGTGGAGAAAATTGACAATAGACGTTTATTTACTAGTTTCTTTACTAGCAATGCAAGAGTTTTATCTTTAGGTGAGTCTTGAACAAATACTAAGATGTTCTTTTAAGGGCAAACTACGTATAAACCCTTAGGTTTGCATTCAGTTATATCCACTAACCCTTAAAAAACAATTACAAATGCCCCTGATGGTCAAGGATTAAATGAATAAAATACCAAATTTACCTTGTTTGTTGAATTTTTATCATCTTAGATATGAACGCATGGTCAATTTAAATCCAACTATCACAAATTCCCAACATATAATTTGACTCTTTCTCTCTTTTCCTCTAACCCTACTTTCTATTCTTTCCCTGTGCAGATTTTCTAATTGGTTCTGGTGGTAGGGCTCCACCACCATGTAAAAGGGAATGTTGGGAATGAGTTTATTTTTATGGTAGGTGGTTTGCAAATCTTTAACCAGTGTCTATTTGATTCTTTCCATTTTCTCAGCCATTGTGTTTGTTTTTGCAAGGTAGATGTCCTTTTTTGTAGGAATTTGATTTAGTTCCCAAAAAAACTAATATCCTCTCTTACCGTTAAATAATATGTTGTAGCAAATAGATTCGAAGTTTAAATTCTTATAAAGGTACAAATTGACAAAACACTTAAAGAACTGGTCTATTTGGAGGAAATGAAGACACTAGAAGTAGAAATTATAATTTTTGTGTAGAGCATAAACTAATGTTGGACCCCCTTAGTGCAATAAATTATATTTGGGTCCAAAAAAACTAATATCGTTTAAATTTTTCAAATTTTAAACTTGGAGGGATCAAAATACTCATGAGGTTGTTTAATATATATAATAAGACTAAAATACCCCGAATACCCTATTGTTATCAACTATATTGATGGGTGAAGGGATTCCTCCTTCACTCATCTTCTTCCTTCACCATGTCAAAACCATTGTTGGAAACCCTTTTGCAAAATAAAAAGAAAACTTGGATTTTTATTTGCGGCAAGGGTCAAATAATTGCCATGTAATCTATTTTAGATTGAACGGTTTAGATTCAAAAGTAAAGGGGTTAAATATAAATATAAGATTCTTATTTTACTAAGTTTAGATTCAAAAGTGAAGGGGTTAAGTATAAATATAAGATTCTTATTTTACTAAACTTATTTTTATTTTTTAAATTTACAAAATATACCCTGTGAATCGAGGGAACTCATTCGTTCAAATACTCTTCTTACTTAGAACCGACCATGTCCTTCAACTCTTTGGACTCTCAAATCTCACATTTGTTGTCTCTTCCCTATGGCGGTCGCTACCGGATTGAAGGGATTTATTAGTTGGAACAATTCAAAGTTTTGCAATTTGTAGGTTTTCTGATTCTCGGATTGAAAAAGTCAAAACTAGCAAAACCCTAGAAATCACGAAACATCGGAAGTGTTTATCGTTGCTAATTAGGTTAAAACAGTGATATTATGGCATTAAGGTTTATGAATCCTCATGGGAGAACAAGTAATAAGAGACAAATGCCTTTGTTTTCTTGAAAAGTTGATATGGGGTGATATGGGATGAAATCCTTAAGAGGGAAAGATGGGGTTGGGAAAAGCTGGGTCTTCAACTAACCTTCTGTAGAACCTTTTCTTCTGCAGAGGAGGTGGATTAATAGAGATCTAGACTGCATCCTCAGCCATAGAGAGAATCTTGAACTTGAGCCATCAAGAACCTACAAAATTGTCTTCAATTTTAATCACCAAGGTTCCCAGGCCTCTTGGACTTTGACCACCAACCAACAAATCTGGTCTTAAAACTGTAGGTCAGAAATCTAAGAGAGCATCAAAGCTGATAATGTTTTTTCTTTTTAAAATTCTAGTTGTGTATCAACCTATGTGGAACTGTGATCTCTTTCTTGTTAGAGAGGTTTGCAATGTGTTAAATTCAAAGTAACTGAGACAAAACCTGGTAAATACTGTGTTGATATGCTAAATACATAAATCTTTGATGAGATGGAACTTTAAAAATTAGAGGACAAATAGTGATTCAATGAGCTTGGCCCTTCTCCAAATTTGAGTTTGTTCTTAATCTTCTTTGTTGCATCAAATGCGAGTCTTTTGGGAGACTATATTAAGGTTATAAATCAAGCTTATTCCTAGTATGTGAGACTTCTTCAGCTTGTATGCATTTGTTTGAATGCTTATTGGTTTCTCATTCTCAGTATGCAATATGAAGTTACTAATGTATTATAAATAGAGATATAGTTTCTTATCTTATCCAGCAGTCTACTTAAGATTCCATAGTCTTGTTTTGTGCTTGGCTAAGTTTATTTTATCTAACTAATAATACATGAGAATGAGATTGTTATTCAGCCTTGTGAACAGAAAGGATGTAGTTCTGTGCTTTATAATAAATCTTTAATGTTCCATTTATGTGATCTTGTTGTCACTGAATTCTTAGTGTTTCATTATCCTCTATATGATGCATTCAACAACTTGGCATGAATTTGGTTTTACTAATGAAAATATTCTTAAATATTATAATGTGATGATCAATATGGTCACATAAGTTGTGCGGTGGAATTTGACAGCATGGGATGTGTTTAACTACAGCAGCAAGGCTGGACATCTAATACCCACTCGGTTAAAACCTAAATCTAGATGATATCAGTTTTGCTGACCTTCCCTTATCTTGTTCTTTTCCTCATATTTCTAGAGAGTCTAATGTAGTAGCAGATTGCCTAGCCCGGACAGTTCTATCTATTTGACTGTTTGATAGATTGGCCAAGTTTGGCTCCATGGTTTGAGGGATTTATCTTGTTCTGCTTGTGTTTTTAGCACAAGCAACTAATTCTGTGATGGAAAATAATATATCTACTGTGATGGTGCAGCTGAGCAAGCTGAGGAGAGAGTGCCAGATGATGACTTTCTAGGGAACTTCGAAGATGCGTAGTGCTGGAGTTGAACCTGATGGGGAACTTTCTTTCTGTAAAGACCTTTGTAGGTTGTTGTATCCTTTTTTTTGTGGAATGTTGTTGTATCAGACATTAGCAGGATATTTAGCATTTTTTGGAAGTCCCTTTGTGCACATAGGGGTTGTCTTTGGTGAAAAAAATATAGTATTCTTTGTTAAGTTTGGTTGATGGCCATACAGGTCTTCAAAAAATTTTTAAGTTTACTTTGAGTGAGATACTAGTGTTACTGTATTATTGCAGGGAGTTCAGTTCTTCAACAGACTATTAAAAGTCCAAATCCTTTTGATTATCAAAGAACTCCTTTTGCAATACACCATGTAAAATTTGAAATTAAAGTGCGATTTATCTGCATCTGATAGAAAGGGTTCCTTTTGAAGTAATCAATAATAAGGGTCTGTTTCGTTACATGAGTCTGGAGATTTCAACTATCTAGAGATTTCAAATCTATGGAGTTATAATTTATAAAATTAGATGTTTGGTTGTGGAATGAAATCTGTGGATTCATCCTAAAAAACTATTTGATCGACGTGATTTTTGTGAATGTGCAAATGTATAGTTTTTTTGAAATCTCTGGATTTCACCCCTTACCCATAAATCTACAGATTCACGTTTTTAGTGTAAAAAGGTGAATCTCTAGATTCATGGTATAATTCTAAGATTCATGAATCCAAAGATTTCAAATCTCTAGATTCATGTAACCAAACAGGCCTTTAGGGTATTGCATAATTGGAGAATTTGGAGAATACAGAAAAATTGATTTACAAGACAAACATTATATTATAAATTGAAATTTCGAAAACGCAACAGAAACACATACTTGCAGGAGTCTTCCCAACCAAAACCAACTGTATGGAATGGAGACTGAAATAATATTATGAATTATGTATTTTGGTCATTTCTATTTAATTCTGTACCTATCGATACGTATCTGCGAAACGATACGATACGAAACAAAGTGTCTCTTAAAATCACCCAACCGATATGCGATACTTTAAACCTTGCTTGAAGCAATAGAATCATTTGTTAGTTCACAAATAAATAAAAAAGAAAATTGATAAGTAGAAAATCTTCACTTGTTTCAAATAAGTAAACATTACTTTCAGAAGTTTTATCTAGTTTCTTTTTCTATTGAATTGCAATCTAATGTATTGGTACAAATATATAGTCATTCCAAAACCGTTATAGAGAGAGGAGATTCAAGATAACCAAAAGAAGAGAAAAAACAACTTAGTTGCAATAGTAATACATTGTAGCAAGGAGATTCTAAAGTTTAAATTCTTCAGAAGATGCAAAATGATAAAACACTTGAAAGAACTGGTCTCCTTGGAGGAAATGAAAACACTAAAAGTAGAAATTAAAGTTTTTTCAGCACGAGTCCTCTTTGTAGCACATAAACTAATGTTGGATCCCTTTAGTGTAATAAATTATATTTGGATCCCAAAAAGACTAACATCGTCTCTCACCTTTAAGTAATACGTTGTAGCAAGGAGATTCAAAGTTTAAAATCTTCTGAAGGTGCAATTGATAAAATACTTGAAAGAACTAGTCTACTAGGAGGAAAGGATGACACTAGAAGTAGAAATTAAAGTTTTTTATGCATGGGCCCTCTTTGTAGAGCATAAACTAATATTGGATCCCTTTAGTGCAATAAATTATATTTAGGTCCCAAAAAAACTAATAGCGTAGTTTTTTTTTAATTTAAAACTTGGAGGGATCAAAATATCCATTAGGTTGTTTAATATATATGATAGGACTAAAATACCGCAATACCCTATGGTTATCAACTATATTGATGGGTGAAGGGATTCCTTCTTCACTCATCTTCTTCTTTCACCACGTCAAAACCATTCTTGGAAACCACCTCGCAAAAGAAAAAGAAAAAAACTAGGATTTTAATTTGCGGTAAAGCAGCCAGGGTCAGATATTTGCCATTTAATCTATTTTAGATTGAACGGTTTAGATTCAAAAGTGAAGGGGTTAAATATAAATATAAGATTCTTATTTTAATAAACTTATTATTAAGTTTTTAAATTTACAAAATATACTCTGTGAATCAAGGGAACTCATTCGTTCGAATACTCTTCTTTCTTAGGACCGACCATGTCCTTCAACTCTTTGGACTCTCAAATCTCACTTCTTCGTCTGCTTCTTATGGCCGTCTATTGGATTGAAGGGATTTATTCACCTTATTTGTCTCCTTCTTATGGCTGTCGGTACCGGATTGAAGGATTTATTTGGTTGGAACAATTCAAAGTTTTGCAATTTGTAGGTTTCTGATTCTTGGATGTGAAAAAACCAAAACTAGTAAAATCATATAAATTACGAAACATGGAATCATAAGGGTTTTTTGTTGCTAATTGGGTTAAAAGAATAAGAAGGAAAAAAAAACCCAGCAAAGTTACTCTTTCTTTTTTTTTTATTTTTTTATTTATTTTTTATTTTTTATCCCTAGTCGTCTAGTTCTCGCCATGTGTCAACCTCTTTATGCTAAGAAAGACGATGAAGGTAAACATCAGGAACCAGAGGGAGGAGTACCGATGGAGTTGGGTTGTAGAGGGAGGAGTACCGATGGAGAGGGAGAGAGAGAGAAAGTTAGGTAAAAAACACTTAAAATGTAAAAATAAAAAATAGGATTTTCAAGTAAACCCCTTACATTTGATTCTCAACCGTTCGATCTTATTTTGATTATGTGGCATAATAACCAACATTGACAACAACTAGCACCAGCTGCTGCAAACAAAAATCCAAAAAAACCCACCATACTTACCCATTAGCTTTAGGCTTCCACTTTCATAAATTTGCAGTATGGTTACTAATGATCTAAAACATAATTTTTTAATTTATATTTGATGGTTAATTACAGAACAATAGGTTCTTATACCCATGGTAAACTCTTGAATTTTTTAATTCTTGACAGATTATTTCCTACAAGATATACAAGATATACAATATATAATGCTAGGAAGACCGGACGGATGAGAGGCTTAGATGGAAAAGATTCAAATTCCAAAACCTAATCACATAACTAGCATGAATATGTATATTCTCCTTTTCTTGATTTTTATCTCATTCTTTTGATATGCACGTATAAATGTTATTATCATGCTTAGGAAGCAAAGTTAGGATGAGTTTCAATCATTAAACAACTTAAATGAAATCCAAACTTGCTCGTTGCAGTGATAAAAGTGGTTTTTAAACTTAAATAACTTTTAGGCTTATTTTCATATTAACAAAAATTATATGAAAAGAAATGAAAATATCGCAATAAGATGGTGGAGGAAATTGACAAACATGAAAGACGTTTCTTTACTAGAAATGCAAGAGCTTTATCTTTAGGTGAGTCTCGAACAAATACTAAGATGTTCTTTTAAGGGCAAACTACGTATAAACGCTTAGGTTTGCATTCAATTATATCCACTAACCCTTAAAAAAAATCAATTACAAATGCTCCTGATTGATAAGGACTAGGTTATATGTATAAAATACGAAATTCACCTTGTTTGTTGAATTTTTATCATCTTAGATATGAATGCATGGTCAATTTAAATCCAACTATCACAAATTCCCAACATATAATTTGACTCTTTCTCTCTTTTACTATAACCCTACTTTCTATTCTTTCCGTGTACAGACTTTCTAGTTGGCTCTGGTGGTACTACCACCATGTAAAAGGGAATGGTGGGAATGAGTTTATTTTTATGGTAGGTGGTTTGCAAATCTTTAACCAGTGTCTATTTGATTCTTTCCATTTTCTCTGCCATTGTGTTTGTTTTTGCAAGGTAGATGTCCTTTTTTTGTAGGAATTTGATTTAGTTAAAAAAAAAAAACTAATAATGTCTCTTACCAATATATTGTAGCAAATAGATTCAAAGTTTAAATTCTTCTAAAGGTACAAATGGATAAAACATTTGAAAGAACTGGTCTACTAGAACTGTTCTACTAGGAGGAAATGAAGACACTAGAAGTAGAAATTAGAGTTTTTTAAGCATGAGTCCTCTGTGTAGAGCATAAACTAATGTTGGACCCCCCCTTAGTGCGATAAATTATATTTGTCTCTCACCGTTAAGTTTTTTTGAATTTTAACGGCGGCAAGGGTCAAATATTTGCCATGTAATCTATTTTAGTTGAACGGTTTAGATTCAAAAGTGAAGGAGTTAAATATAAATATAAGATTTTTGTGCCAATGCATGGTTGGTTCAGTGGTAAAGACCCATATTTCTCAGTGGAGAGGCGACCCTTGCATACGGCATTACATTTCTAGTATTAAAAAAAAGCACCGATACCAAAAATAAATATAAGCTTTTTATCTTACTAAACTTATTTTTAAGTTTTTGAATTTACAAAATATACCCGTGAATCGGGGAAATCATTCCTTCAAATACTCTTCTTTCTCACGTTATGGATTATCAAATCTCACGTTATAATCAAATCTCACGGGATTGAAGGGATTTATTTGGTTGGAACAATTCAGAGTTTTGTAATTTATAGGCTTTCTGATTCTCAGATGTGAAAAAAGCCAAACTAGCAAAACCCTAGAAATTACGAAAGATGGAATCAAAGGTGATTGTCAACAGGGTTAAAAAGAAGAAGGAAAAAAAAAAAAAACCAGCAAAGTTACTCAATTTATTTATTTTTTGCAAATAAAAATCCCTACTCATCTAGTTTTCGACAGTTTAGGAAAGATAGAATTTCAAAGACATCTAACAGTGCAATGATGCATCCATATGGACGAATTCATTTTTACGCTGGAAACAATATTAAGAATCAATTCAACCTTCAACTTCAGTTGCTTGCGAGTGACATAGGTTCTTAACTCACCCTCCATTTCATTGCCAACGAACTCACATAGATCTCCAACAAATTCTTGTGATTTCGCCATGTCTCAACCTCCTTATGCTAAGAAAGACGATGAAGTTAAGGCATTGGGAACCAGAGGTGTTTTTTAGCAGCCGCTGCTGGTTGGAAACACAGTGGAGATGGGTTGTAGAAGGAGTACCGATGGAGGGAGGAGAGAGAGAGTTAGGTAAAAAACACTTAAAATGTAAAAATAAAAAATAATATTTACAAGTAAACCCCGACATTTGATTTTCAACCGTTCAATCATATTTTGATTATGTGAAGTGATAACCAACATTGGCAACAACCAGCAGCTGTTGCTGCAAACAAAAATCCAAAAAAACCCACCATACTTATCCATTAGCTTTGGGATTCCGTTTTCATAAATTTGCAGTATCATTACTAATGATTCTAAAACATAGTTTGTTAATTTATATTTGATGGTTAGTTACGGAACAACGTTCTTATAATCAGAGCAAACTCTTGAATTTTTTAGTTCCTGACAGATTATTTCCTACGAGATATACAATATATAATTCAACAATTCACCTAAACCCAATTAATCTGGGAAAAAAAGAAAATCTAACTGGGTTTAGTTCGTGTACACGTGCGGCTGTAGCCAAGTCATTTCCACTCTAGGTCTTGCACTCGATTTGTTTGATTAGACTGATCCATCTAATTCTCCTCTCTGAATTATCTCCACTAGTTAACCGAGTCTCCAGAAAGAGTTGGCTTGAAGTTATTGTGTTCCAATCGTAAAATAACTAGGCAGAAGCTTTCTAAAATGTATCCTGCAAATCAAGGAGCCCTAATTTGTGAGAGGTGGGAGAAATTAATCCAATTCAAAGATGAGAGAGGAATCCCAAAACTAACGGGTAAGTATGGTGGTTCTTGTAGGGTGGTTTTCAATGCCATCCTAGTAGCATGAAGGAAGTAGATGGGTGAAGGGGAATCCCGTCACCCATCTATATGATTGATGATGATAGGATATCGGGGGTATTTAAGTCCTATTATACGTGTTAAATAACCTAAGGGGTATTTTAGTCCCTCCAGCTTTTAAATTTGAAAAACTTAATGGTGAGAGATGGTATTAGTTGTTTTGGGACCCAAACATAATTTATTGCACTAAAGAGATCCAACATTAGTTTTTGCTCTATTAAAAGGACCCACATGTAGGGGTGTCAACAGTGCACTTAGGGGCGGTTTCAAGATGGGCTTAACGGCTTTGGATTGAAAAACCCTTAGCCCAAGCACAACTCATTTAAAAGATAACGGTTTCAAGCCGGTTTTGATTTGGTGCAGTTTGGATTCAGGTTGACTAACGATTTGGGCTAACAGGTTTGTGACATGTAGGAAAACAAAACAAAAAAAAATAGACGATGGTATTAGTTGTTTTGGGACCCAAACATAATTTATTGCACTAAAGAGATCCAACATTAGTTTTTGCTCTATTAAAAGGACCCACATATAGGGGTGTCAACAGTGCACTTAGGGGCGGTTTCAAGATGGGCTTAACGGCTTTGGATTGAAAAACCCTTAGCCCAAGCACAACTCATTTAAAAGATAACGGTTTCAAGCCGGTTTTGATTTGGTGCAGTTTGGATTCAGGTTGACTAACGATTTGGGCTAACAGGTTTGTGACATGTAGGAAAACAAAACAAAAAAAAATAGTTGAGCATAAAAATTGAACCAGAATATGGTAACTCAACTCTTTTTTTATTTTTTTATTATTTTTTTTTGGGAAAAGGTAGCTTGTTACTATGGGATTGGAACTAAATTACTAATATATATATATATATATATATATATATATATATATATATATATATATATATATATATATATATATATGCCGCCAAGTGGGTTCAAACCCAGGACCTTCCGTGGGAGGGCGAGTCTTTAACCGCTTGACTTACCCATCATTGGCATGGGAACTCAACTCTCAGCGGGATTTCCTTGCTATGAGTTGGATTGATGGACACTTAAAGGAACTAAAAAAGTAGCCCTTATTTGGGTTGGTCTATTGAACCAAAGACCATAAATTGAATCAGTATGGAAACAGTCTTTTCTATGATTCAATGGACCTTATAATTATGTGGTATCATCATAATTTACACATATAGAAAATGAATTAACTGATATCTTTAACGATGTCTTTCGTTTATGCTAGAACTTCAAATAGGAGTAAGGTGCAGAACAAGAGATTACGCATGATACTACTTTCTTAATAAATTAAGTGAAGAATGAAGCTTGACTTACACGAATTCAACAAGAGAATATTACTTTATTCAAAATCTGCCTTCTCATTGCATTCAAATGTTGCTTTACACACGCAAAAGAGGAAACAAAAGAATGGTAATTATTTTATACAAAAACACTCAGAGAACAAGTCAAAAATATTTAGTGAAAATGCAACGAAAGAGAGATTAGATATAGGATCCTCAACAAGAATCAAAGCCATAGATGTCCCTGAGAAGAAGAAGAACTGAAGATAAAAAAAATGAGAGAAGAAGGTTTCTTTACGATATACCCATTCCAAGGGTAGGCCGAAGGAAACAAAGAAAGAAGAACTCAAGAAGAAAATTATAAATGCTTATGCCTTGCAGCTTGCCAGTCGTTGCTGCTGGACTCACTGGAGAAGGAGAAGCCAAGAAGGTGAATGGCCAAGGTGAAATTGAAACCTTGTAACTGTGAAAATGACTCATTTAATTGTTTCAAAGTAAAATAAAACCTAAATCTAAAAGTTGAAAGAGCATTTATTTTTTTAATAGCAAACGATAAATTACTAAAACGTGCTGGTTTGGGCCAATCGGTTCGGGCTAACGAGCTGCACACAGGTTGGCCCAAACCAGCCGAAACCGCTCTGGCTGAGGCTCCTCAGCCCAAACACAGCCCATTAAGGTTCGGTTTGGGTTCATTAGGACTATAACGGGCCGGTTCGGTCCGATTTTAAGTTTATAAATTGACACCCTTACCCACGTGTAAGAAACTCTACAAATTATAAAGAGATGAAGAGTCATAACTCATAAAACATGAAATCTCTTTAGATTTTATGTTTTGGACTCTTCATCTCATTCTTAAGTAGTGGTTCCAATTAATGTAGCGGTGTATTGGTAAAACTTTAATCAAATACACATAGTATCCCTCAAATATCTAATCGAATCGGATATCTACTTAAATTGACATATCTGAATTTGAATCCAATTATCAATTGGATCATCTGAATTCAAATCTAAAAAAATCAAATTCGAATGCTTTTAAATGGATACGAATACGAATCTTAAACAAAATCACTCTACCAAACCAAACATCCACCTTAACTTCATCTATAGTGGCAATTATTTAAATAAAAAATTAAAAAAATTAAAAATATATATATAAATTAAAAAATTAAAAAATTAAAAAAATTAAAAAAAAAAAAAAAGAAGAAGAAGAAGAGAGGAATTATAAGGCCAAAGGAAATGGATGCTTCTCATTTCCAACTGGGATATAAGTCATATAACAAAGCAACTCATCTTCTCTCCCATCGTACCGTTGACTCTGGGGCGAGTTCCTAGCGAAAATAGAATCCACTAGCGACTCTAGATTGTTCGACCTTGCTGGTATCATCCAACTTTCTCTTTTGCTTAAAGTAGAACAATAGCAAAGTGAACGGAACCGATATAAAAGAGTCAAAAAGTTACTGTTATTATTATTTTTGAGAATGAAATCTCAATTACTATTCACCAAAGGTACAGCAATGCAAGATGCTATAGAGCTCTGGTTCTCTCTTTTTCTCTTACGTGAACGGTGGAAGAAGGTTTTTATCAGTCGCTCGTCAAGCCAATAGCAACAATGGCTACAAAGAGGAATCAACATGCTATATCCTTCTTTCTTTTATTCTTTTGTGACCTTTTTCATTTTTTGTACTTCGGTTATGGGAGAAGAAAGATAATCTTATTGCAAAAAGGAGATGAAATGAACCCCTAAAAAAAATACCTATATGTACCGGCCCACAATATGGCCCACATGTTTCTATCCTTCATAGTTGATCCAATAAAATGATAAAAGAATATTGATTTGTCAACACGTTACACACGTGCGTAATTACTAGTTCAACGTAGAACATGAAAATAATAATAACACGAATTTTGCTTCGCTCATTAATGGCACCGAACTGTTAGGAAATAGGGTTCTCGGTCAAGAACTTGAGATTTTGTCTCCACGGTTGAAAATTAATGGTCAAGATTTTGTTGAGACCAAAATCTCGACTGAGATCTCGATTCGGTATCGCTTATGTGCTGAACTAAAGCAAGGTCCCAAATAACACTAAGAAATTTAATTGATTAAGCGTTAAAATAATCTTGTTATTCACATACATATCATAAGGCTTGTATCCAAATCTCCAACTATAATCACTGATAAAGAAAAAATTAAGTCGGTTGTGGTGAACACTAATTTTCATCATGTGAAATGCTAAACCTGCTTTGATCAGAATATGTTGAGGTCCTTGAGTTGGTGAGATCCCTTCCTCGGTTGCTTAATCAGGTAGGTCCCTTGTCAATCCCAGTTGAGGATGACCCTGACGTTGCTCGTCGGGCAACCTCTGATCCTGAAGACAAGTCTGCTTTTCCTTCTACCTCTCGGGCCGATCCTTCTTCTCGTGTTGGTTCCTCTGGTACTTCTTCCTTGGCTGGCCCTTCTTCCTGATCCAAAACCTCTATTCCTCGTCCTCCATTTCAAAGCCCAAGCGGGTCTCATGGCCCTTAGCCTCCTAAGCTTGATAGGAAGAGGCTAAGTGCTACTGCCCTGGCTCGAGTTCAAAGCGAGCCTCGTACTCCGTGGAATGTTGACTATGTTTAGAGTACTTCGGGTCCCAATTGCTATCCGTGCACCCTCACTCCTACGGATTTGAGTCAGTTTCTCATCTATTTTGACATTCCCAATGGATACGATGTCTTTCTCCCATCTAAGGATGATCGGGCAAATTTCCCACCCGACGGGTTTTTTTCTGTTTACTGGGGCTACGGCTCCCTCTTCATCCTCTTTTTGTTGAAGTCCTTGATCATTTTGGCATCTGCTCGACAAACCTTATCCCGAACAGTTGGCGTAATGTCATAGGCTTCGTAGGCTTTTGTAGTAACCTGGGCGTCGTCCCGACCTTCCATCTTTTCATTACTTTTTTATGCTTCGTCCTCACTCGCAGCAAAGTTGGTACTATTTGGCCAAAAGGCCTTCCTTGACGCTCAAGTTCCAGGGTTACTTTTTTGAGCATCACACCCTCCCATCCACCATAAAGAAGTGGAGGGAGTTTTTCCTATTCTACTGGTCCGCTTCTCCTGTCCGTTTTACTTGTAACTTCCAAGAGAGAGCGAGAGAGGAGCTTGATGGGGGTGAATACCCAGATGGATATCGTCCATGAGATCAATTGGGTCGAGGGAGATTCCTATGCCATACGCGGATACGCTATGGAATACACTCCTGTTCTGCAGCTGTGGGGTTTTGCCCGGGGGAGCCCCTTGCTCTTTGTTTCCTTTTCTTCATTCTTTATATATATGTATCTGACCCGACCATCTTTCTTTTTGTAGTGCCTAAATGATTCTCTTTGGATGCCCTAACTGCCACCACCGGTGGGGCTATATCTTTCGCTCGGGCTAGGAAGCCCCCATCCAAACCGAAACCAACTCCCGAGTTAGCTGTTCCAGTTACTGTTAGGCCCCCTCTCCAAGCAAGGAGTCCCAAGAAGAGACCTGCTCCTAAGTCTTACGAGGGGGTTAGTGCCCCGGCCCGGGGTTCCTCTCGAGTGGTTCCTCAGAAAAGGGCGAGGGTGTCAGTGGCCAGTCCTTTTACCGAGTCCTCATATGTTTTTGTCCTGCAATGGGACTTGACCTCCTAGGATTCCATTTTTCCGCCATCTATTTCTCAGAGCTGGATTGAGAAGTCAACCCTCGCGTTTGATCGGGAATTTATGAAGGATTCCTGGAATGATGAGCTTTTCCCGGATGCCTATAGGTGAGCCTTACTTTTGCATTTCATGATCTTGGTTTGTACTTTGTGCTTCTGATAACTTTGTCTTGTTGTTTTTTAAAACTTGGCCGGGGCAGCCCACTATTTTGCGGATGTGGTTGATCGGGCTCCCCATCGGGCAAAAGAAATGAAGCTTCACAGGAACTGTGCAAGCAAGCGAACCATAGCTCCCACCAAGCCAAGCGAGATCTCAAAGCTGTTTGGGAGGAGGTGGAGTCCCTACGGAAGGAGAGGTCCAACCTCAAAGAGAGCTGGGAGAAATACATGGGAAAGACTAAGTTCCTTAGGAAGAAGCTCAAGAAGGCTTCTTTAGATCTAGACAAGGCCAACACTCTTCTTGATGAGGCGGTGGAGGAGAACCAGAAGTTACAAAGATGGTCAAGCATCTGAAGGCCACATATTCTTTTCCTGAGGGCGCGCCGAAGGAAGTGAGGAGGAGAGTGTTGGAGGAATATTTCAAAACTCCTCAGTTCAAGCACCTGCAATTGGCTCTCTCTATGGTTGTTTTCAAGAAAGGGAGGGACTAGGCTTTCAAACTTGTCCTTCAACAGACTACCCTCCCAGACATGGAGAAGCTACATTTGGTTCTTGATCCAGTGGTGTTTGATGAGCTCAGGATGCCTCAACCCAAAGGTCTTCCCAAATTGCCACTGGTTGGAGATCCTAACCCTAAGGACTTCATCGATTCTCCTCCTCCTTAGCGAGAGCCTACTCCCAAACTTCAAATTGAAAGTGAAGGGGTTCCCGAGGATGTTATTCCCAATGATGCTACTCCCTTTGCCGAAGATGTCGCTCCCTCAGTCTCTACCGATCATGTAACCGAACAAGTTGCCAGCCCTGATCAACTTTGAGTCTTTTTTTTTTATATATATTTTTTTATACTTGTATTTTTCTGTAATTTTTTTTCATCTTACTCGGGATTTATTTTTTGTGTCCTGAGCTTTTGTAAGCCGGGTGCTACCGGCCCCCTTTTATTAAATGAAAACTTTTTCCTTAATTGCACTTGTCATTTGATTGGTAGATGAGAGAAATCATTTGTGAGTACCCCCCCCCCCGAGACATCCTAAGCAACTTCCCGAAGCATATGTGACCCATCATATTTTGAGACATCACCCTATGTTATAGATGACTATGGGGACGTCCTGGTCAATTTCCCAATCTATATGTGAGACATCACCTCATGACAACCATGGAAGCAATAGAAGGAATGAGGGTAACCTTGGGTGCAGCTGCCATCTTGAACTATTGTTTGCAAGGACTTTTCCATCTCCCAAATACATGGTCGAGTTAGTTTTGTGTGAGTCCAGGGGTGTGCCAATCCTCGGAAGAGGTGCAAGAAATATGATCTGGTTGATTCCTAGGTGGTTGTACATAGAGGTACACACAGTCCTCGACTGAGGTGTAAAAGTATGACCGGGTTGATTCCCGGGTGTTTGTACATAGAAGTACACAGTCCTCAAGTGGGGTGCAAAAGTATGACCAGGTTGACTCTCGGGTGTTTGTACATAGAAGTACACAGTCCTCAAGTGAGGTGCAAAAGACCCGTAGCAGGGTTCCTTCCCGTGTGGTGGCAGGGCCAGCAGGAGTTTATTATTGAGCATAAGATCCGTACAATTATTGGTAGAATTTCCTCAAATTGGTGGAGTTCCATGATCAGTCAGTTGGTTTTCCCATTCTGGGCTCTTTTAGGCGATATGCTCCTGGTTTTGTTTCCTTGTCCACACTATAGGTCCCTTCCCAGGTCGGGCTCAATTTTCCTGGATTCCTTGGATCTGATGTAGCGATCCTCGTAACGCTAAGTCTCCTGACCTATACCTCTGGTTTTTCACTCAGAAGTTGTAATACTTGGCTACTCTCTTCTGGTATCTCTGATTCTTGTAGTTGGCCATATTGCAAACTTCCTCCAAGAAATTGAGGTTGATCCTGAGTCCTTGTTGATTTTCCTTCTACAAATAGGTTTAATATCTCATTAACTTGGCCAAGATTTTGATCGGGGCCAAGGCCTCTGTTCCATAGGCTAGGTGGAATAGTGTTTTGCCTGTTGGTGTTCAGGTAGTCTTTCGGTATGACCATAGGACACTCGGGAGCTCCTCTACCCATATGGCCTGACTATCTTCCGACTTCCTGGTTTTATCCCGTCCGCATCTTGTTTGGTTTATGACTTCAACTTGTTTGTTACTTTTGTGGGTACGCTACCGATGAGTATCTGTGTTCAATATGATACCTTTTGCAAAGTGTCCCGAACCCAGAACCTTCGAACTGTTTCCCATTGTCGGTCACCAAGACTCATGGTATCCTGAACTAGTAGATGACCTTTTTTTCGAAAAACTTTTCAATCTATTTTTCTGTGATGGAAGTCATGGGTTCTGCCTCAACCCATTTTTTGAAATAGTCTATGGCTACAACAAGGTATCCCCGACCCATTGTGGCTTTTAGTAATTTCCCGATAATGTCCACCCCCACATAGAAAAAGGGGTCGGACAAGAGATCGGAGACAATGGCACAACAGGTCCTCTCGAGACGATGGTATGCTTCTGACATTGTTTTCACTTGCAGACGTACTCAAGGGCGTCCTATTGCATGGTCGGCCAATACAGTCCTGTCCTCAGGATTTCTTGCGCCAAAGCTTTACCACCCATGTAGGCACCGCATATCCCTTCGTGAACTTCTGCAAGGGCATACTTGGCACAAGACTGGCCAATGCATTTTAAGAGGGGTTCAGAGAATGACTGCCTCTATAGTTGGTCGTCCAAGATGGTGAACCTTGCAGCTTGGTTTCTGATTTTTCTGGCTTCTTTTTAGTCGGCCAGGAGTTGATTGTTTGTTAGGTAGGACATGATTGGGTCCATCCAACTAGGTTCCTGCTGGACCTCCATGGTCTCCTACTCATGTATGTTCGGGTAGACAAGTTCTTCTACGTATACAGCCTAGTCCAATGTTTTGTATCTGGTTGAGGAAAACCGAGACAACTCATCGTTTTCTTCATTTTCTTTCAGGGGGATTTGTTTGAATGCAACCCAATCAAACTCCTCTTATGTTGCTCTACTTTCGCGAGGAATATAGCCATTTGGCTCTCCTTGGCCTCATATTCTCCTTTGATTTGATTCATAACAAGCTGAGAGTTGCTTCTTACTTCCAAGTCCTGAACTCTTAAGGCCTGGGTAACTCGAAGGCTTGCCAAAACTGCCTCATACTTGACTTCATTGTTGAAAGCTTTTTGAAGCTGAATCTCAGAGCGTAACTGATCTTGAAACCATCTGAGCTCTCTAGAGTTAGACCAGCCCAGATCCTGAGTGGTTGCTTGAACCATCTATGTGCAATAACTAGAGTTCCTAGGGACCGTTGTCTTCT
This sequence comes from Hakea prostrata, assembly GCF_041222555.1. Classification (NCBI taxonomy): domain Eukaryota; kingdom Viridiplantae; phylum Streptophyta; class Magnoliopsida; order Proteales; family Proteaceae; genus Hakea; species Hakea prostrata. The sequence continues at coordinate 42,941,676 of NC_142608.1, forward strand.
TTTGTTTGAGGGAGACTGTTCTCCACAAAAAAATCAGCCAAGACTTGAGCTTTTATGGTTGTCCTTGGCTTGAATTCAATTTGGTATTCAATCAGCTCGACTGCCCACTCGACCATTCTCCCGGCCATGTTTGGTATGTGTAAGATCTTTTTGGGCGGGAGGTTGGTCAACACAATGATCGGGTGCACCTGGAAATAGGGGTTTAGCTTCCGTGTGGCCATTAGTAAGGCCTAAGCTTGTTTATCGATGTCCACGTACCTCATTTATGCATCGATGAGTACATGGCTTACATAATAGATCGGATTTTGTGTTGTGTCCCCCTTGGCCAGGATTGCACTTATCGTAACCGGGGAGATGGCCAAGTAAATGGTGAGTTTTCCACCTGGTGAGGGACGGGCCAGTACTGGGGTTTTCTCGAGGGACCTCTTGAGTTCGTCAAAACCCTTCTGGAACTCTTCGGTCCACATGCCCACTCCTTGCCCTGATGTGGCTTTTAGTGCTTTAAAGAATGAATTGCATCTCTCCCCTGCTCGGGAGATGAATCGGTTTAGGGCAGCCACTCTCCCGGTTAGGCACTGGATTCTTTTATCATTCTTGGGGGTTGCATATCTATCAAGGCTTTGATATTCTCGGGGTTTGCTTTGATCCCTCTCTGGGATACCATAAAGCCGAGAAACTTCCTGAATGACACCTTGAGCATGCACATATCTGAGTTCAACCACATTCGGTAAGTTCGTAACACGTCAAATTCTTCCTCTAAGTTTGCCAAGTGTTTTGCCCAAACCAAGCTTTTCACGAGCATGTCATCGACATACACGTCTATGTTTCTCTCGATGTGGTCTTTGAAAATCTTGTTTACAGCCCTCTAGTAGGTTGCCCTTGCGTTTTTCTACCCAAATGACATTACTCGGTAGTAGTAGCTCTCTTGATTGGTCATGAATGAAGTGTGCTTCTCATCTTCCCGGCTCATCAGGATTTGGTTATACCTAGAGTAAGCATCCATGAAACCTAGTACTTCTTGACCGGTAGTTGCATCCATGAGTAGGTCTATCTGTGGTAATGGATAGCAGTCTTTCAAGCAAGCTTTGTTGAGGTCTGTGTAATCAATGCACATCCCCATTTCCCATTTGCTTTCTTGACCATCACCACATTTTCTAGCCAGGTCAAGCACTCAATTAGCTTGATGAATTCTGATTGTTCTAGCTTTTCTACCTCTAATCTGATTGCTTCATGCTTTTCCAACGAAAAGTTTTGCCTCTTTTGGATGACCAGGATAGCATCCTTTTGGATCCACAGTTTATGTTCAGCTACCCGCCTATCTATCCCAAGCATGTCTTCTGCCGACCATTCGAAGATTTTTGAGTTATCTAACAAAAATTTGGTTAACTCTTGTTTGAAGGGTTCAGGCTACTCAGACCTGATCATTGTCCCATGTTCTAGGTAGTCTGGGTGTACCTAGATTCTTTCTAGCTTTTCTACTGGCTCAGCCCTCTGCGTGTTGTCTTCATCCGGGTTGTCTAGCACTTCGACGGTGAGTGCACTTCTTGATCCCTCGGGGCTTCACTTCTTTTTCAAATGGTTGACATAACATTGTCGAGACATGGATTGGTCGGATTTGCATTTGCCTACCCCTGCCTCGGTTGGGAACTTGAGCTTTAAGTGTCTGGGTGAGACTACTGCTCCTCACACATTGAGTATTAGCTTCCCAAGTATCACATTGTACGCTAATAAGTCCTGGACTACCATGAAGTTTTCCCGAACAAGTGCGTCCTTGGGTGACATCCCGATCCTTAGGTCGAGCTGGATTGTTCCCTCTGCTATGGGTAAGGACCCTGCGAACCCATACATGGGGGTTGCACAAGGGGTCATCATCTCGTCCTTCAGCTTCAACCTTTTGAATGCTTCATATGATAGCAGATCAACCGAGGAGCCGATGTCTACTAGAACTCGATGAACCTCCTAGTTGGCTAGTTTTAGCTTGATGACGATCGTATTGTCGTGAGGTGTCTATCCCATCCAAGTCTTCGTCAGTGAAAGTGATTGGCTCGGGACAAGATTGGTTCCTCCTCTTCCTCGACAAGTGCACGTCTCCCACGAATCAGGCCTTTTGCTTTGCTTTCTTGACTGACTGGATGGTCCTTCCCTTTTTCAGGATTTTTCATAGTTTTGCTCGGGCTAGTTGATCAGGGTCTCTTTCGGTTGTCGGGTTACTTGTCCCGGGTACATCTCGAGCCTTTGATGAATTGGCTGAGTTTTCCTTCTTCTATTAACTTTTCAATTTCATATTTTATGCTACAACAATCATCTGTGTTGTGGCCATCATCTTTATGGAAACAACAGTACTTACTCGTGTCCCGATCTTCTGGCCAGAAATGTATTTTCCTGGGTCACTTCAGGGATTTCTTATCCCAAATTTTCATGAGGATTTCTAAAGGTCTGGTGTTGAGGGGGGTGTAGCCTTCCCGGTTGTAGCCTTCTCGGCTTGAGTCTCTTCTCCATTTTCCTTTTGCTCCTTTCTCCTGGGCATTGGAGTGTCCTTCTTTCTCACCATCCATCTTGCGTTTCTTGTTAGCTTTTACTTGAGTGTCTATTACTTTATACACGCTGGCTTGTTCCTGGAACTAACGTAGCAAGGTCCATAAGTCTTTGGTTTGTCTGACAACAGGACTTCCAGGAGCCTCTCGTGCGTGATGCCGTTTCATAGGGTGTTGTATGCCACTTGATCGTCTAGTTCTCGATCTCAATGGCTTACTTCATCAAAAGGCTTCAAATATTCCGAATAGCTCGTTCCTGCCCTACTTGATGGCGAATAGGCTATCAGATGTCTTTTAGCTCCCAATTGCACTCCTGAACCGGGCAATGAACTTCCCAGTTTCTCTGGAGTTGTTGATGGATCCCAATTTTAGGCTGCTGGAACACTTTATCACTGGTCACCTCAAAGAGGCTGGAAAGGTGCAACAGAGTATCTCATCCTCGGGGCCTAGGACAGTCATAACAGATTTAAAGTAGCTTATGCGCTCTTTTGGGTTGGTTTTTCCTTCGAACAGGGTGAACGCCGGCATAATGAAGTTGACTGGGAGTGGCATGTTCATTATCTCATTCGAGAAACGTTCCTGGTCAACCACATCAAAGTACTCATCATGGTCCCGGTCCTCTAATTTTCTCTCGACCTCTACTACCCTCTTTTGTAATTGATTATGTCCTGATCGGTTTTGCCTGGATGACATAGTACTTGCCAGGGCCGAATGTCCTTGTGGATGATTCATTCCTTCTTGGTCATCTTCGCCCGACTAACTCCTCTAGGGAAGATCTCAGGTTTTTCTAGAGCCTTATAGTCGATTGAAGGTGTTGACCCTCATACGTTCCTCGGGTCATTTTTCTGTTGGGTCCAGTGCGGCGCCACCTGCCGATCATTGGCTTGGTTTGCACTTGCTGGCCATGTACCCCTTGCTGCTTGGGCAACTTGATGCAATCTCTCTACCTAGGTGTTGCATGGAGGTCCTTGTTGGGTTCCTACTTGGTGCACCAGTCCCCGCAATACCCCCTATGGCTTGAGCATTTGGTGCTACATCTCCTTCTAGATCTCATCCAGATCTGTGGCGGTTGCAGGCCCTCCGACTGTGTTGACATACCCTTCCCTGAGGGGGTCTTGGACTACCGGTGATTCGTCCCTATCATCCTCTTGGGAGGAATGCTGGCCTCCGTCGTCCCGAAGGTTTTGATTGTATGGGTTTTGATCCCCAGTTGTAGTATTTTTCCAGTTAGTTTGTCCGGTATTGGTTACTCGTCTTGTCATGACTTGTTTATCCATTTCCCACAAACGACGCCAAAGACTATTGCTTCTCAGATCTGACCCTTGTCCCGACTAAAGCGTCGACTCCCAATTAATGTTTCAGGAAATAGAGGAATGAAACCTAAAAAGAAGCTTGACGCGGCCCAGCTAGGATGTCGGCCGCCTCCAATGACCAAGTCAGTCAGGGATCAGATTAGGATTCCAAGCGAGTGCTGTTCAAAGATTATCCAGAAAATATTCATGTCCTTACCGAAGGATTTGGACTTTGATAAATAGTGAGTGGGTTACCTTTATTAGAACCAATAGAGTCCTTCGTACCTACTTGTTTAACCGTTTTGGGAGGGACTCCTGGCTAGGAGTTTCCATTCATGTTGACATTCCTTTTTGCCTAGTGTGAATGTAGCTATCCTTATTGGTTTTAGTCAATCAGGAAGTGTCCCGACTAGTAAGCCGGGTGATAGGCCAAGTGACATGCCGACCCCATACATATGTGCGCCCGCACGTGTGCGTATCATTTGTAATACAACTCTTTGAAATCCTTTTTTATTATTAATTTGAGAAGTCGTAGAATTCTTTTTTTCAACTGTTATTTTTTTATATTTTTTTAAACCTATCTTCTCTACCCTAGAAATTCAAGTTTAGATACTTTATTCTTAAGATCTGGTTTACATCTGGTAGATTCTTCTTTTGTTTCGACTGTTATTTTTTATATTTTTGTAAATTTATCTTCTCTAGCCCTAGATATTCAAGTTTAGATATTTTCTTCTTAATAAAGGGCAAATATTATTTAAGTCTCAAGGATTCAAGATAAATAAAGGTATTGTGGAGAGGTAGATAGTTGTTGGAAGCGCGTAAGGGACTAAGATTCCCTTGACTTAGGTTTGTTACAAAAGTTTACCAAAAAAGAAAAAATGTTTATTACAAAAGTGTAGGTGACAAGAAAACAATTAGTTCAATAGAAACGAAAATCTCTTTTGATTAAAGAGCATTGGATAATGTTCCACTGACTTTAAAAATATACAAATACAAATAAAAAAAATGTGGCTGAACTAATTGAGAAAAATAAAATGGTGGGAAGTCCTCCATGCCTGTGTGAATTGCTCTACTTAGCTAGAAGATCTATTATATGATGAGTAGCTGCTCATCCACATTTTCCTTTTCAATGATTCAGATTTGAAGCTTTGAGAGTTCATATATACCAGTTTTTTCTCTCTTTAATTTCATTGTTTTCACCCACAATATACTTGAGACAATACAGGACCATTGAGGTTGGCTCATCTCTTTTTTTTGTTAACATTTGAAAGGATCAAGCATTCAATTTCACACAATGGCTGCAGCTTGTCAACAGGCCTCTTCTTCAAGTTTGAGTTACTAAGTGTTCTTGACCTTTCGTGGAAAAAACATTCATACATGTTTTGCTGACCACCACTACTTTGCTTTAATTGGGGCTGGGATTCAAACATTTAGGGACGATGAAGAATTGAGTAAGGGAGAAGTGATTGCTTCTATCTACTCACCGCAGTCTAGTAATCAATAATCTCCATTTCATTTGGTATGAGAACTGATGTGTGTCAAGGATAACTCGAGGCCCAATGCATAGTGATATGGTCTCGTACTAAATATGATTCATATATCATTCCTGAACGGGAGAATTTTATTGGTCTGATATCCTTATCCACCTAGAAATTGGATCTTCGATGGGAGGCATTTGTTGGATTCTATTTCTCAACTCTATGGTCATTCACACACACACACACACACACACACACACACACACACACACACACACACACACACACACACACACACACACACACACACACATATATATAGATATGAGGACGCTCTCGTGGCTTCCCCACAAAAATCGCACATCATGCTGAAAGTGATACAAACCCAAACTCTATACATATGCAACCTTACTATCTCATGATGGCATTGGGCCTACTTGATGCTCACAAGACCCAACCACTGACATCACGGGTTAACCGACTTCAATACCCCTACCAGAAGGGTAGTAGCACTTATGGAGTTACCTAGCCAACACCACTAGACACCTAAGTATCCATGTACTTAGGTCTAAGTGTGTATATATATAGGGTCACCAGGGCAATGGGCGACCCACAACCCTAGTTGGCATATATGTACAAGAGGACAAAGTCTCACAATCAAGTCCACACATTCACATCATTCTAATATAACAATTCATGAAATTTGAAAATAAAAACATATATAAAATAGCATTACCTTCCGTTCTTGCAAAGTGACACGCAATTTATAATAGAATACAAGATATCAAAATATAATAAAGACTCAAATAACACCATCAATCATACAAGATATGGTTAAGTGTATTCCTCACCTTTCAAGCTAATATCAATCTCTAAGTTCCAAAGAAATACACAAAAGTGTGTAATTGACCCAGAATAATCCTAGAAACACGAGAAATTTAATGAGCAACAATCGGGGATCGTCCGGGGTCAAAAGGGGGGGGGGGTAAAACACTCACCCGAAATAGGGGGTGGGGGGGTGGGGGTTGAGCCACACAGGGCCGGTCGATTGCCCTCGATCTACTGCACAATTTAGGGCTTCAACAACTTTGGTTGATTTCGGCCCTGATTTAAAGTCAACTTGCAATGGGACTTTGGGGTCTTCAATTTGATAGCATTAGGGTCCCCAAACTACCTTTCAAACATCCCAATTAGTTCCCAAATGAAAATACCCAATTTGGGCTCTTTTCGTCAGAGAGGTTCGAATCAGTTTCAAATGCAAGGGACTGCAGGAACCAACTCTCACAAAGGTTGTAAAACATTAATAGGGCAATAATAAGCATTCAATGTTTCCCAACAACAACAACCACCATGACAATGGAAAGATTTTATCATAAATGCATCAAAAGAAATGTTGTGAAGAGGGCTTTTGAGTCTCCATACCTTATCACGCAATTTTCTTTGTATCTTGCACTTCAGCACCACCAAAGGTGTGTAGAGGCTTCAAAATTCCAAGCTCTCACTCTTTCCCATGTTCTCAGCCTCCCGCTAGCATAAACAATGCATTTATGAGGTTAAAGGAACATAAAATAGAGTTTTAAACCCGAATTTTTGAATCTGCCCCGAAATTGGGCAGGGGTGGTCAACCCTCCGACCAGCCGGCCCTATATCTCCTTCATGTGAAGGCTGATTCCGATGGGCTTCTGAGGGTAAAAAGGTCCTTTCAAAGCCTAATCAATGGTATAGTTTACCTCGAATTTCAGGTCTGTCACATTCTCCCAGCCGGTACCCTATCTGGCATACTTGAGTGTGTGATCCACAGCCCCGAAGATCAGTATCGAGGAAACCATCCTCACACATTCACAATAATATAATCACAAAAAAGACATAATCAATGTTATATTACATTAACAGAGAGATCAAAATAAGATCCAAAGAATAACAACATAATCAGAATGCAGAAGAATGATACCAATATAATAATCAATGTAGAGTGTAGCGGAAAATCACTCCACATAACACAGCAGAATAGTAGATTGAAAGTCAAAAGAAAGATTACAACTGATTCTCAAAAATGAAAGGAATAGAAAAGAAGTAATCAAAACTAAACTAAGGTCTCTTCTAACTTATAAATACAACTTCTAAAAGTAAAATCTCAGAATCCAGATAATGCGTAACAAGCACGTGAGTACGACTAATCCTGACGCGATACGTCTTCACCCATGTATTCCTCACTTTTGTAGTCACCATAGCCACCACTTTGGGAGTAGTATGCGTCATCCGCTTGTGCTTCATAGTACTGACCTTCATAGTCATTAGTAGCTGCAGGATAGTCTAACAAAGAGGTTTGCAAAAAGGAGTGAGTTCAAAAGAACTCAGCAATGCAGGTTATATCCACAGTAGCATAGTAAAACATGATTTCAAAACATACATGATGCAAGATGATATGAAACAGACAATGCATATATAAGTATAACTCTATGTATGCTGGTCTCTATTGGCAGTCATGCTTTAAGTCATAGCACCATACTCCTCTGGGTAGGTCTCAAATCACTCTCCCTCAACCATCTCGGTATCTTGGGTTCTCCGGTGGTAATTGGGTCCTGCATCCCTCTCGGACATTCTTTGGCTGGGGTTTAGGTCACCGCTCTCTCACATCACCACTGGTCTGAGTATTGGCGTATGTCAAGGTTAAGCCTAACCAAATGCAAGTCTTCTACTTAGTTATATCAAGTCAGAGTTAGATACTTCCATTCCTTGCCTCTCGCGTTCCTTTCCGGTATCCTTCTCACTAGAGTCAGCGTATCCTATGGCTACAACCAACTCAGACTATGAACTCATCAACCCTTTTAGTCATCCATAAATAATAAACGAGAAGCTCTCATGGGTTGGATACCGGTCTTGAGCACTCATGAGCCCAAGTCTACTACTTGGAACCCTACCAATAAATCGTCCCCCACAATGTGATCCATGTCCTCTCACGAGTTGGCTACCGGTTTTCAGCACCCACAAACCCACACTGCTGCCATGGGTTACTCAGTCTCAATACCCTTTCGAATCAGGTTTGATATAACAGGGACATCCTAGCCAAACACCACTAGACAAGCCCTAGATATGACAACCAATAATCCGGGAAAGAGTCAAAGGGTACCATAGGAAATGTCCCATACCACTTCCACTGATGTCCAAGGACAAAAACATCAAAAGGACATTCCTCAATCCCAAATCATTCCTAAACAATCACATTCCCAATTCAGTCACAACATACACAATTGATATTCCAACATATAGAAAGATAAACATATAAACATGATCAATTAATAAGAGAAATACATGAACAAGGTCCTACTATACTTAAGGTACTTACAACAGTAATATCATGATAAGAAACTATTAGAACAGCAGTGATCTCATGAAATTCCCAAATTAGAAACTAAGATCATGCAAATCTAGGTTATTATGGAAACAATTGTCCTTACCTTAATTAGCTCCGAAGAAACTCCGGAGGAACAAGAGATTATGTCACATCCACCTAGCCGGTACCCTACCTGGCATACCCGAGTGTGTGATCCACAGCCCCAAAGATCAGTATTGAGGAAATCAACCTCCCACATTCACAATAATATAATGAAGAACAAGACCAAATCAAGGTTATCAATATTAATTAGAAGATCAAAGTAAAGTAATGAAATAACATCGAGTGCAGGAAACGATACCAATATATATATATATAACCAAAATGTAGAGTGAGGTGGAATCTCACTCCACGAATACAGCGGAATGTAGCTTGAAGGTAAAAAAGAAGGTTACAACCGATTCTAAAGAAAAGAAAGAAAGAAGTAATCAAACTAAACTAGAGTTTCTTCCACTTTATAAAGAACGTCTTCATAAGTATAAACTTCGGAAATTAAGCACGGCCACTTCCACTCCACGGTAGGGCTAATTATGGTACATAGCATGATCACACGAGGAATCATCACCGAGATCTTCGTATGATCACACGAGGAATCATCACCGAGATCTTCGTAACTGCCAACACCTTGCGTGAAGTATGCTTCATCAACTTGCACTTCTTCATACTGGCCGTCATAGTCATCAATACTTGTAGAATAATCTAACAAAAGATATCCGCACGAAAGGAGTGAGTTCAAGAGAACTCAGCAAGGCAAGTTATTCCATAACAACATAAATAACATGATAGCAGAAACATAGCATGATGCAATATAATAAGAGACAAATGATGCATGTATGAGTCTAACTCTATGTATGTTGGTCTCTATAGGCAGACATGCTTTAAGTCATAGCATCATACTTCTTTGGGAAGGTCATTCAGTCTCCCTCAACCATCTAGGCATCTTGGGCTCTGCCGGTGGTAGTTGGGTCTTGCATCCCTCTTGGACATTCCATGGCTGGGGTTTAGGTCACCTCTCTCTCACATCACCATTTGGTCTAAGTATTGGCGCATGTCAGGGTAAAGCCTAGCCAAATGCAAGTCATCTACTTGGTTATATCAACTCAGATCTAGATACATCCATTTCTCGCCCCGGGCGATCATTTCCGGTATCCTTCACACTAGAGTCAGCATAGTCCCGGACTACGGACTCATCAACCGAATAGTAGACAGGAAGCTCTCATGTCCCCTCACGGATTGGCTACCGATCTTGAGCGCCCATGAGCCCAAGTCTACTAAATGCAACCCTACCAATGAATGGCCCCACATTGTGATTCATGTCCTCTCACGGGTTGGTTACCGGTCTTGAGTGCCTACAAATCCCCATTGTTACCACGGGTTGTTCGGTCTCAATACCCTTCCGAATCAAGTTTGATATAACAGGGATATCCTAGCCAAACACCGCTAGACAAATCCTAGGTATGACAACCAATAATCCGGGAATGCGTCAAAGGGCACCATCGGAAATATCCCATACTATTCCCACTGATGTCCAAGGACAGAAATGTCAAAAGAACATTCCCCAATCCCAAAATCATACCAAATCAATCACAATCCCAAATCAGTCATAACAAACATAACTGATATCTCATCATATGAAAGAATACATAAAGACAAGATCAATTGAATAAGCAACATACATGAGTAAGTGTCCATACATGATCAAGTACATAAAGAAAATATAAAAGTAAGATCCTACTATACTTACATCATTCATATCATAATTAGAAACTACAATATCAATAGCAAATCTAGGTGTTTCCCAATTTAGAAACTAGGATTCACGCAATCTATGTTAATATGGTAACAACTGTCCTTACCTTAAATAGATTCGAAGATATTCCGGAAGGACAAGAGAATGGATCCAAAGTTAACAAACAAACCCTAAACAAGCATTAAAGAATCATTAGGAAGCAGTCCTAAGAGAATAGACATCAAACGGATCGAAACGGACGGAAAAATCCCATGCTGTCATGCTGGGAAGATTGGCTGGGTCAATTGGTCCAGTCGACCCAAGCAGTCAACCCAGTGAACAGTATGCAACAAAAAACTTATTTTTGATCCAAAACCTATTCTACAAGATTCGAAACGCTATGAAACTTGGAGGGATTCTCTAGAACAGTAATCTAAGACTAACTATCATAGATTAGACATCAAACAACAACTAAAATCAATGCTTACTAGTTTGGAATCATACTTTCTAATTTGGTAGAAATCATAGTTTTCAATGAAAACAAGCTATGAACTCAAGTGAAGAACTAGAGATGATGAGATCTCATTCTAGTAGATGAACACAGTAAATCAAGTATATGGATAATCATGAAAATGCATCTATAATGATAGAGAAATCATAATAAAAGTATGATCATAGTTTCATGAAGAAAATCATAAGAATCATGGTTAAGATTGTATATGAAGATCATAGCATAAAAGAATTAATGGAGATTGTAGAAGAGATGATTGCAAGGATGCAGCATCTTCTTCATAACCTCAGTGAATAGAATGATCATAGTAAGAGTAAATCAATACCATACAAGTGAGATTACTAACCTTTGATTGAAGAACAAGAGAGAAAGACTTGAGAATGGAGAGTAGATCTTCTTCCCCACTAATGGAGGCTTGGAGAGGAGTTCCCTTCATTCTCTAGGTGTTTTGGAGGCAAGGGAAACCAAAAATACGAAGTCCTATGTATATATAGCAATATAAACCCTATTAGAGAATCTTAGGTAGATCCTGCTTCCTTGGGTCGATTGGCTGGGTCGATTGGCTCAATCGACCCAAGCAGTCGACCCAAGCTATCAGCAAAGCCTGAATCAGGAAAATGAAGGCCTATCTCTTATCAGAATCAAATGAGCTTCTCACAAAATAAACTATAACTCACCTAGCATGGACGAATGCCTTCAAATCATGTCCAACCAAGCTCTAAGGTCATCAACCAATCTTCTCTTCATTAAGGTGTAGTCTCTTTTCTAAATCCATCAAGGTCTTCAAGTATGGGGCATCATTGTCAATCTCCATGGGTTCGGAGTCAAACACCGTGTCTTCTATTGATATGGCCCATAGTTGATTTTCACTTCTACTTGGAGTCTTCGGACCTACAAACAATAAAGTTTCCAGGTTAAGGTTAGGGTCGGGTTTCACGGATTAAGTCCAAGGTTAGCAAACAAACCCTAAACAAACATAGATACATCATTAGGAATAAGCCCTAGAAGATTGGAGGTCAAACGGATCAAATCGGACAAAGAAATCCCATACTGTCAGCCTTGGCAGCTTGGTCCAATCGACCAAGTGAACAGTGCATAGTAGAAATCAAAATTTTGATCCGAAACTCTTTCGGGATTGAAAACACTCCTAAAATTCAAGGACAAATCTAGAACAATAATCTAAGATCAACTAGCATAGCTTAGACAACAACCATGATCAAAATCATAACTTTCTAATTTGATCAAAACAAGGATTTTTATAGAAAACAATCCATAGATCAATGGAGAAATTAGAGAGAACAAGGTTTCACTCTAGATGGATATTAGCAGTAGATCAGAGATAAGAACTAACATGAGAATGAATCTATCATGCTAGAGAAATCAAAACAATAAGAGTAATCATGCTTTCATTAAGATATCAATGATCTCTTCTAAAAAACAAATATGGAGATCATAACATCATTGGAATGAATGGAGATTCATTCACAACTGTAGAGATTGTAGAAGAGGTGTTTGCAAGGATGCAATACCATCTTCATAATCACAACCATGAGATTACATCAATACAAGAACAAATCAATTAAAAGATTAAGAGATTACTAACCTTAATGATGAACAAGAGATGAAGAACTTTGAGAATTTGCAAAAGTCCTTCAACAACACCAAGGAGAGGCTTTGAGAGAGGTTCTCACGTTCTCTAGAGGTTTTAGAAACAAAAGAGGCTAAGAAACACGAAGTCCTATTACATAGAGCATCAAAACCTTAATCAAAAGATCTCTTATAGATTCAGTCAGCAGTTGGTCGATTGGCCCTGTCACATCCACCCAGCCGGTACCCTATCTGGAATACCCGAAGGTGTGATCCATAGCCCCGAAGATCAAGTTTAGGAACGATCATCTCCATTTAGCACAATAACATAATCAAAAGCAAGAACAAATCATTGTATTCAAGTATTTTACTAATAAAAGTCAAGAAAAGATCTCAGAAGGATCACAAAAGAATATAAGAGTGCGGAATAACATGATACCAAATCAAAAGACAACCGTAGAGTATAGTGAAAATATACCCCACAAACATATGCAAAAGGTAGATCGAAATCTAAGCAAAGCTCTAAACTATTACAAGTAAAATAAAAGTCTAGAAGAAACAAGAGAAATCTAATCAACATCTTCAGTCGGCTCTTCTTCTTCTTCTTCAGTCTTCATCTTCTTCACTTTAGGGTCATGCTCTTGAAGCTTCAGATCAGCATCTACCACACAATCCCATCGGCGAATAAGACAATGCCGGCTACCGTCAATAGGAGCCATCAACATATTCCAATTCCGAGTGTTGGCTGCCTCGCTGTTCATTACCTTGTCCAAGGACATCCGAAGCTGTACCATGTATGGAAAGGTCCTCCGTGCTGGGGCATGAGTTCTCTTTTGGTCCTGCAATGTCATCTAATACAGGTCCCCTGAAGGGTAAGGTCAAAAGAACTTAGCAAGTAATCCAAACACAATAATCATCTTCACATGTATTCACTAGCAAATATATATGCAATGGTATGAAACAATATATGCAAATATGCTTCTAACCCTATGTATGTATGCTGGTCTCTATTGGTAGACATGCTTTAAGTCATAGCACCATACTCCTTTGGGTCTGGTCCAAATCACACATCATCAGTTGGTAATGGGTCTTGAAACCTTCCGGACAACTTTGGCTAGGGTTTAGGTCAACACTCTCTCACATAACCGTTTGGTCTAAGTATTGGCGCATGTCATGGTAAAGCCTAGCCAAATGCAAGTCTTCTACTTAGTTATATCAACTCAAGTCTAGATACGTCCATTCCTCGCCCCTGGCAATCCTTTCCGGTATCATTTCCACTAGAGTCAACATAGTCTCGGACTACGGACTCATCAACCCTATTGGTCATCCACAAATAATAGATGGGAAGCTCTCATGTCTTCTCACGGATTGGTTACTGGTCTTGAATGCCCATGAGCCCAAGTCTACTATTTGCAACCCTACCAATAAATGGCCCCTTCAATGTGATTCATGTCCCCTCACGGGTTGGTTATTGGTCTTGAGCGCCCATGAATCCCCATTGCTGCCACGGGTTGTTCGGTCTCAATACCCTTCCGAATTGGGTTTGATATAACAGGGATATTCCTAGCCAAACTCTTCTAGACCAATCCTAGGTATGTCAATGAGTAGTTAGGGAAAGAGTCAAGGGGCACCATAGGAAAGTGTCCCATACCACTTCCACTGATGTCCAAAGACAGAAACGCCAATAGGGCATTCCCCATTCCATAACTACGACCTAAGCATCCACATCACATCATGATTCCATACAAGTCATATTCACATCCGTATCCACATCATAGTCCATAACACATTCTCATAATTAATAATCAATTCTAATATGAAATTAACAATGTGGACAAGTTACTGTAGTTGCAGAAATATCATGATGTAAAAGAAACTAAACAACAGTAGTTAAATCATGCATTCATGTCATAATACATAAACATGTAGATAGGCATATTGTGAGTTGGAATTCTCACCTCGTAATCCGAATTTATAGTCTTCAAATAAGATATTAGAGAACAGATCCAAAATTACCTAAACAAGCTTGACAAAACATGTATAGGTCATAAGAAGCAATTCCAAAAGATTCGAGTCAAAACGGATCAAAAACGGAGTTGTTGTCACTGCGAGTAAATTGACTGTGTAGATTGGTCCAATTGACCTAGGCAGTCTGTCCCAGTGAACAGTACGAATCCAAAATCAGATTTTTTGTCCAAAACCTATTCTACATAATCCGGAATGCTACGAAACTTGGAAGGAATCTCTAAAACAGTAATCCAAGACTATCTAGCATGGTTTAGACATCAAACACTGATCAAAATCAGTACTTACTAATTTGGAATCATACTTTCTAATTTGGTAGAACACATAGTTTTCAAAGAAAACATACTACAAATGAAAGAGATGCAATAGAGATGATAAGATCTCATTCTAGTATATGAATACAGTAAATCAAATATATAAATAATCATGGAGATGCATCTATAATGCTAGAAAAAGGGAAACTTAAAATCCTAATCCCCTTATGAATATAATTTTATTATTGTACAAGTAATTGAAATAAAATTCTATTTAAATTACAATACAATCAAATTATAATTATATAGACATGTAAAATACAAGACACCTAAACCCAACATATGTTTTAGTGTTCTCTTCTCTTATTCAGCTGCCCCCATTAAAAAAGAAAAAGAAAATGAAAGGTCTACTTTTAAGTCTTTAACCAAAAGCAATTTTCAAAAAATAAATATGAAATTTTTTTCTTATACTATTTTAGTTTATTTTTAATCTTTTAGGATGGGTTCTTTGATAGAAACACCTGGTTGCTTTGCAAAATGTGGGTGTTTCGCAAGTCATTCACTCTGTGCTGCCGGCTTGGGATTTTCCATTGTCCAGTGTTCGAAAAGATCCAGTGGAGTTTGACGCATGCATATACGTCATAAATTCGCCATCTCACCAAGTACGTGACTCTTCGTCAATAAACGTTATTGACTGTGAAGTCACATGCCGAACATTTCTATAAACTTCCACCCCGCCGCCTCTCTTCTCTCTCTCAAGGATCTCTCTGTTAGCGTAGGTGATCTCTCTCTCTCTCTCTCTCTCTCTCTCTCTCTCTCTCTCTCTCTCGTATATGCAAATCGGTAAGAAGTGATGGAAGAAGTTGGGTTGATCTCATTAGTGCTATTCTGCATTTTGGTTGTGTGGTGGGGTTGGAATGCGTTTGAATGGATATGGTTGAGACCCAAGAAGCTGGAAAAGCTTCTCAAGGAGCAGGGCATCAGAGTCACACCATACAAGTTACTGGTTGGTGACCTGAAAGAGAGCCAGAGGCTTTCCGATGAAGCACAATCCAAGCCCATGAACCTCTCCCATGATATTCTTCCACGTCTGCTGCCTTTTCATCTGCAAACTTTACAGAAGTATGGTATGTCTTGGCTATTATTTTCTATGCAAGTTGATTTCAACCTATCTCAAGGTGAAATTGTAGAATACATGTTTGAGTTTAGTTATTTGACTGCTTATCATTAGATACTTCAAGGTGAAAATATAGAATTATTGAGGTTGAAGATGAACAGAATCATATCTGGAGAACTTAACCTGAAACTTAAGTTTCAATTAAACAGATATTAGGTTTTATGAAAAAATCATTCTCATGGAGACACAACTTATTTCAATTCACCCAAATTGGGTTCAGGAGAGACTAAAGGATCTAATTTTCCTTTAAGAGATGATAAAGTTTACAGTTTCTATTCTTCAGTTGCTCACCCTGTAAACCCAACTCAACGAGTACCCCTTTTGAGGCACTTAGAACCAAGGGTAAGGCCTGATTCAGAGAAAGAATGTTGAGTCGGAAAAGTTACTGGAATGCATTACAGGATTTGAGAATGAGAACGTATACCAAATGCTGTTCTATACATTCCCCAAGAAGCTATCACTACAGAATGCATACCAAATGCTGGTAATGGCTGTGGCCCTTATGAGATGATAAAGCTTACGGTTTCTGTTCTGTGATGTGCTGTATTAAGCCTTAAAAACTGATTTTATTCTGCTCTTCTCTTTCTTGGAAGATAACTAAGTGTGGATAATTGGAATTTGGAAGTGCAGGGAAAAAATCTGCCTTTTGGTTTGGAAGAAATCCGAGAATGTATATCATGGATCCTGACCTCATAAGGGACATTTTGAGCAATAAGTTTGGTCACTTTGCCAAGGTCAGAGTAAATCCACTCATAAGGCTTCTTGCAAGGGGACTTGTCAACTATGAGGGTGAGAAATGGGCCAAGCACAGAAGGATCATAAATCCAGCCTTCCATATGGAAAAATTAAAGGTTATTTCTCTGTCTTTGACATTTCATTCTAATTAATTCTTTTAAATTCATAAAAAAACAGAGTAGATTAACACCATTATAAAAGAAGCAAGGGAAAACAGGGGTTGGGGGGAGGGGGTGGCAGAAGACAAAAAAAATACAGAAATTCTGTTTCTTTCCTGGGTTTAGAAGCACACGTTACATACTGTTACATATTTGCTATTGTTTTTCCATGCTATTGTGATGATGACAATTTGTATCTTCCTGTGAATTTATGAAGTGCATGTTATCCGCATTTTACACGAGCTGCAATGAGGTAGTAAGCAAATGGGAGAAAATGATCACATCCGAAGGTTCTTGTGAACTGGATGTATGGCCAGATCTTCGAAGTTTAACAGGGGATGTCATCTCTAGGGCAGCGTTTGGTAGCTGCTATGAAGAAGAGGCGACGAATATTCAAATTGCAAGATGAGCAAGCTAAGCTCTTTGTAAAGTCTTTTGAGACTGCTTTCATCCCTGGGTTTAGGTACAATTCAACATTCTCTTCAAATAGCTCAACATTTTACAAATCATATAGCAGAGATTCAGTTTTCTTATTTTTCAAAAATTAACCAAAGCTGCCGCTTTTAGATCTTTGGACTTCTAGATGAATGGATGGCTGTGAGTTCATCGTATACTTGAAGGAAAAAAACAAATGAAACTGATCACTCAAGCTTGCATTTATTCATTATTTCTCCAAAATAAAATCTGAAAGCAATCAAATTACAAAATTTGATCCTTGTCCTCACCAATGTCGACTGTGTACAGTTTGCTGCCCACAAAAAGGAACAGAAGAATGAAAGAGATTGATAGAGAAGTAAGAGTTCTTTTAATGGGCATCATCAGCAAAAGACAGAAGGCAATGGGAGTTGGAGAAGCCAACAATGATGATTTGTTAGGCTTGTTACTTGAATCCAATAACAAGGAGATTAAAGAACAGATAAAAAGTAAGAACGTCGGGCTGACTATCGAAGATGTCATCCAAGAGTGTAAACTCTTCTACTTTGCGGGGCAGGAAACCACATCTGTTCTACTTGTTTGGACAATGATATTATTAAGTATGCATTCAGAATGGCAAGCTCGTGCAAGGGAAGAAGTCCTCCAAATCTTTGGGAATAACAAGCCAAATTTTGATGGGCTAAGCCACCTCAAGATTGTAAGGATGTTTTCCCATAAGACCTGGATAATACAAGTCTCTTATATTAAGAATATAGTTGTTCTGAGAACTTTCTTACCTTAATCTTCCACTGCAGGTTACCATGATTCTGCTTGAGGTTCTTAGATTATATCCACCACTGTTGCAGCTCAGCCGGTGTACATACAAGAACATCAAACTAGGAGAAATTTCTTTGCCTCCTGGAGTACAGTTACTGTTACCTATAGCCCTTGTTCATCGTGATCATGAAATATGGGGTGAGGATGCAGATGAATTCAAACCAGAGAGGTTTGCTGAAGGAATCTCAAAGGCCACAAAGAATAAAGTCTCATTTTTCCCATTTGGTTGGGGCCCTCGAATATGCATTGGACAGCACTTTGCGATGACAGAAGCAAAGATGGCTTTAGCATTGATTCTACAACGATTTGCTTTTGAACTTTCACCATCCTATGCTCATGCTCCTACTACTGTAATAACTCTTCATCCACAGCATGGTGCTCAAATCATATTACATAAACTGTAGTCCCACTACCTCCATCATCATTCTTTGGTGATCTATCAGGGGAATAATATTGTATGTGGTAACATGTTCTGTTCCAAATGTACTATGCTTATGAGTTTAATAACTAGTGTCGCCCCTAAAGCGCAAGAGGAGTTTGCAGTTGTGTTCTTAACTTTCAGGAATTATGAAATAATCTAAGCATGATTTAACAGAATTTGCTAGATGTACTATTATGCAAATTTAAAAGACACTTTAGGAGGTTATTGCCAATTTAACATAGATTTGTAGTATCTATGCTTTTTTTTTTTTGGTAGTAGTAGTATCTATGCTTTTCACTATCTATCTTGTGTGTATCTGAAACTTTCCCAACAAAAAATAGAGAAACACCAATGGTTTCACCTTTCCATTGATCCAAAAACCATCAGATTGGAGTTTAGTTAATCAAGGATCTCAACCATTTCGATGTGTGATGTAGAGTTACTAAATAGGTAATCAAACTTTAAGTACCATTGTTTGCAAGCTTGCTTAAAACTATGGTACAAAATTTGGTCGAAAAATGCGAAACGAAACCTTTGAGGACCCAAAAAAAATTCTCAGTTCGGTCGAAACTGTCGAAATTTCCTCAATGGGTCGAAACATGGGTGAACTAGCTTTAATCAGCTGGGGAAACTTGGGAAAATTCGAGAGTTTCAATCGAACCTCGAAACTGGGTTTTTTATTTAAGTGAAGCCGGTTCACCTTTATAAAGAGTCTCATTCTTCAATTGAAACTCTGGTTTCGCGAAAAACAAGTGGAGCAGGGAGTTCGAAACACCATTTTTTGACCTTTTCTCAACCTTTTTACATGATTTTGCATGATTTCAAGTTGATTAAAGCATTCCTTTGGTGAAATCGACACTTCTTGGTGGATTATTTCATAGTTTGAAGCTTCGTTTGAAAGTAACCTAAGTTTCCATTTTTTTGGATTTTTTCCTATCTTTCATGATAAAATGGTGTTGGAATGTTTTGAAATTTACTATGATGGTCTCTAGTAGGTGGATTAACAAGTGGCGGTTATTTGATTTGATCCTTGTATTGTTCTACTGTTTTTTTATTTTTATGATTTTAAAAAATACCTAAAAAATTATATATTTTTATTTGCTTCATGCTCAAAGCATATTGGATTGAGTTGATATTGTTATTTGTTATTTCTAGTAAGTAGATTTACATATGCAATTCATTGAATCTGATTTTTGAAGTGTTTTACTATGTTTTCTGATTTTTTTTTTGTATTTAATAATTATTACAAAAAATATTTTTAATTAGGAACAAATATTTCATAATGTTTATGAATACCTTACTCTACATATGTAATTGATTGGATATATTTTTTGAAGTGTTTTAGTATGTTTTCTGATTTTTCTTATATTTAACAATTGTTATGAAACATATTTTAATTATTAAAAAATATTTTTAATTAGGAACAAAAACTTCAAAATGTTTATGAATACCTTAGTTTACACTTTTCAAGTAATGTGTGACTGTGTGTTTACACTTTAGTGTCTTTAGGGCCTTAGGTTAAAATTAAAGTGTTGGGTTTCTATTTTAACGGTGAATATTATGTATGTTACTATCAGGAATTCAGATTCAGGCACAAACTTTTGAGTTGGAGATTCAGACAGAAACATGATGTCCGACATAGCTTGGCAGCATGGTAAGCCTCTGACGGATGATAGGAAAAAGTCAGAGTGTAAATATTGTTTGAAAAAGATTGGATTAGGTGGGGCCACTCAACTAAAGATCCATCTAGCAGGAGGGGACCGCAATGTGGTTGGATACCCCAATGTCCCTTATGAAGTTCAAGTGGCAATGGCAAAATATGTGACAGGAGGACAAGAGAGGAGGGCACAGAAGAAAACAAAGAGGGATCAGTTCTAGGGAGCATGCCTAGAGGAGGTGGGGGTGGAAGAAAAAAATGTGGATCTAGATCCAGGTGATGCATCATTCCCTGAGGCAGAGATGGAGAGAGTACTTAGGATGAGTAGGGGGTCTTATAGACTCGATGAGATCAGAAGGACACTGAGGGTCGTGGGTGCAGGGTCATCTAGAGATCCAGATGTTGGGAGGGCAAGCGGAGGCAGCTCCAGTATGAGGAGGAGCCAGAGTGTTAGAGAGTCAGTTCCACTACCATGGGCCCCATGATCACTACCTAGTGCCACATCTGCTACTTCTAGATCTAATGAGGCCAGTCCTAATGTGCAGATACTACGCAATGATCCTGACTTGTTTGCGAGGCCACAGTCAAAAAAGAAGAAATTAAAGCATATGTGGGGTAATGTGAAGGAGAAGGTGGGGATGGCCTTTTCTAAGTGGGCACTATATCACAATGTTCCTGCAAATGCTGCATAGGGGCCTTATTATGCGGCGATGGTGGATGAGATCAGTGTTGCTGAACATGGGATGGTTCGGCCAATCCCATATGAGATATATAATGTATATCTCCCATGGCATAAGGGGAACTTGAAAGCCTACATTGATGGTCTTAAGCCGATGTAGATGCACTATGGGGTGACAATGATGTGTGATGGTTGGATTGGTCCCACTAGACAATCTATCATCAATTTTATGTTGAATTGTGATGGAAGGATGATGTTCCTCAATTTTGTTGATGCATCCGGTCATAAGAAGGATGCAAAATACATATATGGGTTGCTGAAGAGTGTGATGAAAGAGGTTGGAGTCGAGCACATGGTGCAAGTTGTGACTGATAATGGTGCCAATTTTAAGAAGGCTGAGATGAAGTTGACGGAGGATCCCAGGTATAGGCTCTTTTAGACTCCTTGTGCGGCACATTGTATTGATTTGATGCTAAAAGACATGGGACAAGTCAAATTTGTGAAAAGCATTGTTCAGCAGGCTTGAAATGTGACCACATTAGTATATAACCATGGATTTGCTTTGGATATGTTGAGGAGGACATGTGGTGGTGACTTGGTGAGGCCTAGAGTCACAAGATTTGCAATAAATTGGATTTCCTTAAAGAGTTTTGAGAAAAAGAAAGCCCAACTACGTGCGATGTTTGCATCTGAAGAGTGGTTCTTGGCCCCAATCAGAATCATCGGCAGGGAGAGCAGCACGGGCTACCATATCCAATGATACCTTCTGAGGAAATCTAAGAGTTGTTATAAAGCTTCTAGACCCTGTGGTGACTGTCACATCCCGCCAAATCCACCCAGCCTATACCCTATCTAGGTTACCCAAGGGAGTGATCCACAGCCCAAAAGATCAAGTTTAGGAACGATCATATCCATTTAGCACAACAACAAAATCAAAAGCAAGAACAAATCATTGTATTCTAATAAGTTAATAATAAAATTCAAGAAAGGATCTCAGAAGGATCACTAAGAATATCAGAGTGCGGAAAAACATGATACCAAATAAAAAGGCAACTGTAGAGTATAGCGGAAATATACCCCACAACATGCGTGGAAGGTAGATTGAAATCTAAGGCAATGCTCTAAGTTAATACATGTAAAATAGAAGTCTAGAAGAAACAAGGGAAATCTAATTCACATCCTCAATCGGCTCTTCTTCTTCTTCAATCTTCATCTTCTTCACCTTGCGCTTCCTCATATGGACCGTCATAGTATCGAACCCTGTAGAGAAGTCTAACAAAAGATATTGTACAAAGGAGTGAGTTTCAAAGAAACCTAGTAAGGCAAGTTAAATCCACAATAACATAAATCACATGATTACAGAACATAACATGATGCAATATGATATGAAACAGACCACGTATTTATGAATCTAACTCTATGTATGCTAGTTTTTATTGGCAAACATGCTTTAAGTCATAGCTCCATACTTGTTTAGGACGGTCTCGTCTCACAACGCCGGTTGGTAGTGGGTCCTCCATCCCTCGAGACAATCCATGGCTGGGGGTATAGGTCACCGCTCTCTCACATCACCATTGGTCTAAGTACTAGCGCATGTCAAGGTTAAGCCTAGCCAAATACAAGTCTTCTACTTAGTTATCCACATATGGTAAACGGAAAGCTCTCATGTCCCCTCACGGGTTGGTTACCGGTCTTGAGTGCCCATGAGCCCAAGTCTATCCATATGCAACCCTACCAATGAATGGTCCCCATAATGTGATTCCTGTCCTCTCACGGGTTGGTTACCGGTCTTGAGCGCCCATGAATCCCCATTGCTACCACGGGTCGTTAGAGTGCTCACCCAAACATCTTCTACCACCGGCTACGACCGTAACTGGAGCACATTCAATCTGATACATTCTATGAGGTGGAACCATTTGGGGGTGAAGCGGCTAGAGGATCTTGTATATGTTCACTATAATATGAGGTTGAGAGAGGAGCACATTAGGTTAGGTCAAGAGCAAGGTAATGGGGACAAGATTGAGTTGGTTGACATCTTTGCCATAGATGATGAGGAGGAGTACCCCCTATTTGAGTGGGTCAAAGAGCCATTGTTGGATCTCAAAGGCCAAAACCAACACTTGGGTCCTCAACCAACCTAAGGAAGGGTCTAATCTAACTTCATAGGTCCTCCCAAAGATGTCAACATTGTACTCAAGGTCCAACTTCTAAGTCAAATATCATTCAAGTCACTTCTTCTTCCAAAACAAACAGGGTGTTCGGATTAGGGTTAGGTGGGATTTCACGGTCTTCTACCTCACTTTGGGTTTTCGTTCCTACAACATAGATTTCCGGGTTAGGGTTAGGTGGGATTTCATAGTTCAAGTTCTTCCTCAGATTCAACCTTAAATTGAGGCTGAAAATCAAGAAACTTTGCAGCTAATGTGGCTGACCCTCAAGTTGCTTCTAATGATGCTGCTTTAGTCCTTCACGGTCAAGTGGTTGCTGATGTTGTTCCTGATCATGCAGTCGATCTTGTTCAAGCTGAACACAGTCATAGCATTGGAAACTCTAGAGATCACTTCTCTGCAGATGTTTTGGTGTTGCTTTCAATGCTTTTTCTGAAGTCTTGGAAGGGGAAAGATTTCTTTCCATTGAAAATCAAGAGCTTGTCAAAAGGAACTTTGAGCTAATCAATGAGGTACAAGATCTCAAAATTAGCTTAGGTACCTCACAGAGAAGACTGGAGGGGATAAAATCAAGGAGAAAGAATTAAACACTGAGATTGAGGTTTGTAGGATGACTTTAATTTGTGTTCTGAGCATTGTTGTGAATTGCAGGAAGAAAGCTCTAATTTGAAATCTTCCCTCCAAAAACAAAAGGAGGATATGAATCGATTGGAGGCTTTGAAAATTGATGCTTTGGAAAGAGCCAGGCTTGCCACTTATGATAGGGTTGAAGTTTGCAGAAGTTGAGTCAGGCCATGACATGGTCTAGAGGCTTTGAGGCAGAAAAGAATGAGTTGTTGAACAAACTCCGCGATGTTGAGAGTGAGAATTTTAATTTGGATAGAGGAAACAAGCAAATGTAAGAAGTTATGCTCTCTCATTCAAAAGAAAACTGAGTTGTAAATTGAGAGAAACAACATGTATGTCACTTTGGATACAATCTTTTAGGAGGAAGCTGCCCTAGAAGAGGAGAAAAGCCAATTTGAGGAAGAGAGAAGAAAATTACGGAATGATTATGAAAATTCTGTTAAAGCTGTTGTTGAGGCCATTGAATAGGCCAAAGATAACCCTATTTTTATGTGATTTTGTAGGAATATGCTCAAGACGTACTGTGATGAAGTATGGGCAAAGCACTCAAAATTCACCCTCATCTCAATGTCAGGAAGGTTGCTCCTCGGTTCCTTCCTACAAAGACTTTCTTCAATAATCGAGGGATTCATCATCCGAAAGTTGATAGTTCCTCAGAGGAAACTGGAAGTGAAGATAGTTCTGGATAGGAAGAATATGAAGAAGAAGAAGTTGAAGGAAAGGGAAAAGAAAAAATTGATGATAAGTCTAAGGATGATAATTTAGAAGATGGGAGTTCTAGCTCCGGTAGTTATGAGTTCGTTGACAAAGATGTTGGTGAAGACAAAGAAGGTGATACCTAGCCTTGGGAATAAAATACTCTCCTTTTTCTTCTTTTTTCTTACAATTTGACTTGTTGTTATTCTGATTTTGTTGAGATCTCCTACTGCCGTTTTCACTTTTGATTTTGACTTTGATGAGATGATAGTACAACATATCTATATCCAAATATGTATATCCTTCCCCCACTTTGAGAGAGTTGTACAATCATCAATCATAGAATATCTTCTCTTCAAGTGCATCACTTTTCTTTTTGATAAGTTGATCAGGTTGCCTATTATCAATTCATATAAGATAGTTAACTTGAAATCTTGATAAAAAAAATGGCTGATTAGAAGCCTTAGTTTAGATGGTTTATTAAGCCTTTGTGACTTATGAAAAGTCTAAATGACTTGTTAAAAGGTCTTAATGGCTCATTGCCTTTGTTAAAAATGGCTGCTCAAAAGCCTTCATGGCTGGAAAGAAGCCTTTAGAAGAATTGGCTGATAAGAGCCTTCGTGGCTGATGAGAAGCTTTCAGAAAAAAATGGCTAATTAAAGCCTTTGTGGCTGATGAGAAGCTTTTAGAAAAAATGGCTGATTAAAGCCTTTGTGGTTGATGAGAAGCCTTTAGAAAGAGAGAGAGAGAAAAAAAAAAAGAAGAAAAAAAAAACAGGATGATTAAAGCCTCTGTGGCTGATCCAAAAAACTTTTGCATACATTATCGACAATATTTCTTCAAATAAATAACGTTCCAAGGTCGCCTTTGTGAAATCCAGCCCAAACCTAACCTAGACACCCTATCTGTTTTGGGTGAAGAAGGGCTTGTTTGATGTTTGACCTTGAAGTTGGACCTTAAGTACAGTGTTTTTATCTTTGGAAGGACCTAGGAAGTCAAGTCAGACCTCTTCCTTAGTGTAGATCCGAAGTCTCGAAGTGAAGGAAGAAGACTTTGTGGGCCATCTCAATAAAAGACATGGTGTTTGACCCAAAACCCATGGATATTGATGATGGTGTTCCCTCATGGAACCTTACTTGATTTGGAGTTGAACTGCTTCATTGATGAAAGAAAGCTTGGTTGTTGGACCTAAAGCCTAGTTGGACATGGTTTGAAGAAATTCCTACATGTTAGGTAAGTTGTTTGAGAAGTTGGGAGAAGCCCATTCAAAGATATTGAAGTTAGGCCCATCAAATCCCATTTTTGGAGCTGCTGACATGGTTGGTCGACTGATTGGTGGACATGCCAGTCAACCAACAGGGTCATTAGGGTCAATTTTGGTAATCCTTGTATTTTTGGGACTTTTTATGCTATTTAAGGGGGGGGGGGACTCCGTGTTTTTCACTTACAATCAATTCTAAGCCTCTGGAGAACACGGGAGAACCCTAGAACCTCTCCTCTAAAGCCAGGGAAGATCCTCAAGCATTCGTCCGAGTTCCTTCATCAATTCTTCTTCTAAAAGGTTAGTAATCGATTCGTTTCTTCTTTGATTTATTCTTTCTTCTATACTTCTGATCTTTTGACTATGAGAAAGGTATTATACTACTGTAATGGCCTCTTCTATAATTCTATTAGTGTGAAACCCAGCCCTAACCTTGACCCGGAAACCGTGTTGTTTGTAGGTCCGACAACCTGAAGTAAAGCAAGAAGTCAGTTATGGGCCATTCCAGTGGAAGACTTGGTGGCTGGCTTGGAATCCATGAGAGTTGATGACAGTGTTACATTTATGGAAACTGCACCCTGATGAAGAAGGAATTAGTTGATAGACTTCGAGTACTCTCTGGCTTGGTTCGAAGGCATTTCTACCTACTAGGTAAGTCACTTAATGTGTGTGCAAAACCCCTTTATGTTTGGATTTGATCTGAGCCTTCATTTCCCTGTTTTAGACTTGCTGTCCTGATTGGTCGACTCATTGGTCGACTGTGCCAGTCGACCAATCAATCGACCAATGAGATCTGATTTGCTGATTAGGTCTTTGCTTGCTCTATTTAAGTCCAATCTCGAGTCTGCTTCTTATTTTCTGCCTCCAAACTCTTTGGAACGTACCAGAGCCCTCTGCAAGTCATCTCCCTTGCATCCTTGGTGATTTTCTTGACGGATCTTTGTCAAATCTCGTGCTTTTACACAAAAAGGTATGTGATCATCCTCTTCTATGTTTCATCTTTGATTCTCCATTATTTTTATTCCTTTTCTGATTGTGGAATAGTAGAGATGATGTTGTATCTCTGTTGCAACTATCTCTTTACTCATTCCCTCTCTTTTCCTAAGGATCTAAAGCTTGGTGGATGATCTTCATCAAGATCATCACTAGCTTTTGAAGGAAAGCTTGTATTCATTCTCTTTCCTTATTTAGAATGATGTTGTTCAGTATTAGATCTATTTTTCTTGAAGATCTATGCATGCTTTTCATGATTTCTTTATCACATTAGTGATCCATCATCCTATTGTTTCTTGTCCATGATTTTTACTATGAATTCTTAAAGAACCATGATTGATCTAATTATGGTAACTTTTTGTTTTCCTAATTTGTAACTTGAAGACTTGATATGATTAGTGTTTTGAAGTCCTCTATATACTAGTATACTGTCATTGTAGTTTCCCCCTTGTTTAGTACCCTTTTGAACCACCAAATTCGGTTTTATATTCTAAAATCTTTGATTTTGAAGGCCACTGTCTCTGTTGGTCGACTCATTGGTCGACTCATTGGTCGACTGAGGCAGTAGACCAATCAATCAACCAATGAGTACAACAACCTCATGTTTGGTCTGTTTTGGATGATTTGGTTTCTTTCCTTCTAGGTATCTTTCCTAATATGTTATATATACTTGTTTAGGACTTTCTTTCCAAGTTTAGTCAAGGTCTTACTTGATTCCCTAAGATCCTTTGCGAGTTATATAAGGTAAGGATGGTTATTTCCTTAACTACATAGATTACATGTTCTAGTTTCTATATTTGAATCTTTGATTTATTTCCTTAATTAGATGCTTACACTGATATACTATTGATGCAACTACTTTGATTAAAGTAGCATTACTTGTATATAATAAATTGATTCATGTATGATTTACTTACCAATTATATGCAAATTGTAAGTTGTTATCGATTTCTTTCCATATAAGAAGTTACCACATATGTGACTTGATGGATTTATGTTTGTGAATGATTAAGTATGGTTTGGAAAGGAGAGATGTCCTTTTGACACTTCTGTCCTTGGACAACTACTGGAATATTATGGGATGTTTCCGGAGATGCCCTTTGGACACCTTCCTAAACTGTTGGATGACATATTTAGGGTTGTCTAGTAGTGTTTGGCTAGGATGTCCAGTTATGTCAGACCCTAATCGGAGGGGTATTGAGATTGAACGACCCGTGGTAGCAATGGGGATTCATGGGCGCTCAAGACTGGTAACCAATCCGTGATAGGACAGGAATCACATTGTGGGGACTATTTGTTGGTAGGGTTGCATATGGATAGACTTGGGTTCACGGGTGCTCAAGACCGGTAACCAACCCATGAGGGGACGTGAGAGCTTCACGTTTACCATATGTGGATAACCAATAGGGTTGATGAGTCCGTAGTCAAGGACTATGGGGACTCTAGTGTGAAGGATGCCGGAAAGGATTCGACAGGGGTGAGGAATGGACGTATCTGGATCTGACTTGATGTAACTAAGTAGGAGACTTGCATTTCGCAAGGCTTTGACCCTGACATGCGTCGGTACTTAGACCAATGGTGATGTGAGAGGGTGGTGACTTAACCCCCAGCCATGGAATGTCCCGAGGGATGCCGGACCCACTACCAAAAGGCGTTGTGTGATGAGACCTTCCTAAAGAAGTACGGTGCTATGACATAAAGTATGTCTGCCAATAGAGACCAGCATACATAGAGTTAGAATCATATTGCACCATGTGTTTCATATCATATAGCATTTTACTCTGCTTTGAAATCCTACTATTTATGTTGTTATGGATTAACTACCTTACTGGGTTTCTTTGAAACGCACTCCTTTTGTGCAATGTATTGTTAGATTATTCTACAGGTACTGATGACTATGAAGGTCAATATGAGGAAGTGCAAATTGAAGAGGCGTACTTCACGCAAGGTGCTTGCAACCATGAAGATTACATTGAGGATTCCTTAAGTGGTCTTACTTGTTACAAGGATTAGCCCTACTGTGGAGTGGGAACGTCTGAGCGTCATTGATGAAATCTATGTTTATGAAGATGTTCTTTATCAGATAGAATAGACTTTAGTTTAGTTTGTTATATCTTTCTTTCTTATCTTAGAACCAGATGTAATCTTTCTTTTGACTTGCGATCTACTTTCCGCTGGTTGTAGAGTGGGATTCTGCCTCACTTTACTTTATGATTTAGACATTCTGATTGTCTTTCGTACTCTGATGATATGTGATTTATTCTTTCCTTATTTGGATCTTTTGTTTATCTTTTGCACATTGATTATTTATGTTCGTGATTATGTTATTGTCTATGTTGGAGATTGATTTCCTCGATACTTGAATTCGGGGCTGTGGATCACACACTCGGGTATGCCAGATAGGTTATCGGCTAAGTGGATATGACAGAGTGGTATCAGAGCCCAAGGTTCAAGGAAACCCTAACCACAGAAAACAATAACGGAACATTCCTAAGTCATAGATCTGAAATGACTTCTCTACTCTTAGAAGTGAATAATAGAACACTTCGATTAGAAACTTAACCAATGAAGCATAACTGAATATTTCTGAATAACATACCATAATTATACTTAAACAAATGTCACTTAATACAATAAAAGAAAAGTGCATAATACACAATAATTAAGTGGAACAAAGTGAACTTCATTAATTTCAAAAGATTTTACAACAATTACATCAGATAATGCATAAATGGAAATCCTAAAGTACAATCTATCTAGGTGATCTCCTCTGTTCTCTAAAAGCTCTGAAATCCTCTGCTAGCTGAGTCACTTGATGCTCTATCCTATCCTGCCATAACTCCATCCTCTCATACATCTGCTTCTGTCTGACCTCCATCCTCTCTAGCATGGAAGTCATCAATCTCATCTGTGCACCAAGATCTAAAGTCTCTTGAACTGCATGAGACGGACCACCTGTCTCGAAGTGTAATGAAGGAGGAATCTCGTAATGCTCCGGCTCAGCCTCTTGCATCTCTGTGTCATCTCTGGCTTGATCATCACTATCAGGACCGACATCCTCTCCTCCATCCTTAGACTCCTCCTCCTCTGTCTCATCATCCTCATCCTCTGGACCAGGAGACCTCACTGTCTGTTTCATCTTCATTTGTCGGATGGTCCTAGTCCTGATCGTATACCCCAGTGAACCAGTGTCCACCGGTGTATCCTCCAAACTCACTCCGAAGTGCCGAAAGATCAAAGTTAGTAGCCTCCCATAGCAAAGGTTCTGCATACTAGGCCGCAGAACCAGATCCATCATGACCTACTGAATGATGTAAGATAGGTCTATCTTGAAGCCCATGTAGATGGGGTAGATAACCAAGGCCTCCATCACTGTGACCCGATGGTGATGTTCGGCCTTAGGCATAATGTTTCGGCCGACAATACGACTGATAATCCGTGCCGAATCTATCATCCGCCCACTGTTCCACGGAGTGTGGCATCGTCTATCATCCCATAGCGTAGAGCATATCTCGT